>NW_027276563.1:0-37975 GCF_030028105.1 Mobula birostris | reverse complement strand
GGAGACTTGAGGCGAGGCTGGAGGCTGGAGGCAGGAGACTTGAGGCGAGGCTGGAGGCAGGAGACGAGGCGAGGCTGGAGGCTGGAGACTTGAGGCGAGGCTGGAGGCTGGAGGCTATAGACTTGAGGTGAGGCTGGAGGCTGGAGGCCGGAGAATTGAGGCGAGGCCGAAGGCTGGAGACTTGAGGCGAGGCTGGAGGCTGGAAACTTGAGGCGAGGCTGGAGGCTGCAGGCATGAGACGAGGTGAGGCTGGAGGCAGGAGGCAGGAGACTTGAGGCGAGGCTGGAGGTCGGAGACTTGAGCGAGGCGAGGCTGGAGGCAGGAGAGTTGAGGTGAGGTTTGAGGCTGGAGATTTGAGGCAAGGCTGTAGGCTGGAGGCTTGAGGCGAGGCTGGAGGCTGGAGGCCGGAGACTTGATGCGAGGTGAGGCTGGAGGCTGGAGACTTGAGGCGAGGCTGGAGGCTGGAGGGATTGAGGCGAGGCTGGAGGCAGGAGGCAGGAGACTTGAGGCGAGGCTGGAGGCTGGAGGCTGAGACTTGAGGCGATGCTGGATGCCGGAGACTTGAGGCGAGGCTGGAGGCTTGAGGCCGGAGACTTGAGGCGAGGCTGGAGGCTGGAGGCAGGAGACTTGAGGCGAGGCGAGGCCGAAGGCTGGAGACATGAGGCGAGGCCTGAGGCTGGAAACTTGAGGCGAGGCTGGAGGCTGCAGGCATGAGACGAGGTGAGGCTGGAGGCAGGAGGCAGGAGACTTGAGGCGAGGCTGGAGCTGGAGACTTGAGGCGAGGCTGGAGGCTGGAGGCTGGAGATTAGTTGTGAGGCTGGCGGCTGGAGGCCGGAGACTTGAGGCGAGGTCGGGGGCTGGAGAACTGAGGCGAGGCTGGAGGCTGGAGGCCGGAGATTTGAGGCGAGGCTGGAGGCATGAGATGAGGCGAGGCTGGATGCAGGATGCAGGAGACTTGAGGCGAGGCTGGAGGCTGGAGTCTTGAGGCGAGGCTAGAGGCTGGAGGCAGGAGACTTGAGGCGAGCCTGGAGGCTGGAGGCATGAGAAGAGGCGAGGCTGGAGGCTGGAGTCTTGAGGTGAGGCTGGAGGCTGGAGGCAGGAGACTTCAAGCGAGGCTGGAGGCTGGAGGCAGGAGACTTGAGGCGAGGCTGGAGGCTGGAGACTTGAGGCGAGGCTGGAGGCAGCAGATTTGAGGCGAGGCTGGAGGCTGGAGACTTGAGGCGAGGCTGGAGGCTGGAGGCAGGAGACTTTAGGCGAGGCAGGAGGTTGGAGGGATGAGACGAGGCGAGGCTGGAGGCTGGAGGCATGAAATGAGGCGAGGCTGGAGGGCTGGAGGCTTGAGACGAGTTGAGGCTGGAGGCTGGAGGCATGAGACGAGGCGAGGCTGGAGGCTGGAGGCATGAAATTAGGCGAGGCTGGAGGCTGGAGGCATGAGACGAGTTGAGGCTGGAGGCTGGAGGCATGAGACGAGGCGAGGCTGGAGGCTGGAGACTTGAGGCGAGGCTGGAGGCTGGAGGCCGGAGACTTGAGGCGAGGCGAGGCTGGAGGCAGGAGAGTTGAGGTGAGGTTTGAGGCTGGAGATTTGAGGCAAGGCTGTAGGCTGGAGGCTTGAGGCGAGGCTGGAGGCTGGAGGCCGGAGACTTGATGCGAGGCGAGGCTGGAGGCTGGAGACTTGAGGCGAGGCTGGAGGCTGGAGGATTGAGGCGAGGCTGGAGGCAGGAGGCAGGAGACTTGAGGCGAGGCTGGAGGCTGGAGGCTGGAGACTTGAGGCGATGCTGGAGGCCGGAGACTTGAGGCGAGGCTGGAGGCTGGAGACTTGAGGCGAGGCTGGAGGCTGGAGGCCGGAGACTTGAGGCGAGGCTGGAGGCAGGAGAGTTGAGGTGAGGTTTGAGGCTGGAGATTTGAGGCAAGGCTGTAGGCTGGAGGCTTGAGGCGAGGCTGGAGGCTGGAGGCCGGAGACTTGATGCGAGACGAGGCTGGAGGCTGGAGACTTGAGGCGAGGCTGGAGGCTGGAGGATTGAGGCGAGGCTGGAGGCAGGAGGCAGGAGACTTGAGGCGAGGCTGGAGGCTGGAGGCTGGAGGCTTGAGGCGATGCTGGAGGCCAGAGACTTGAGGCGAGGCTGGAGGCTTGAGGCCGGAGACTTGAGGCGAGGCTGGAGGCTGGAGGCCGGAGACTTGAGGCGAGGCTGGAGGCAGGAGACTTGAGGAGAGGCTGGAGGCAGGAGACTTGAGGCGAGGTGAGGCTGGAGGCAGGAGACTTGAGGCGAGGATGGAGGCTGGTGGCAGGAGACTTGAGGCGAGGCTGGAGGCTGGAGGCTGGAGACTTGAGGTGAGGCTGGAGGCTGGAGGCAGGAGACTTCAAGCGAGGCTGGAGGCTGGAGGCAGGAGACTTGAGGCGAGGCTGGAGGCTGGAGACTTGAGGCGAGGCTGGAGGCAGCAGATTTAAGGCGAGGCTGGAGGCTGGAGACTTGAGGCGAGGCTGGAGGCTGGAGGCAGGAGACTTTAGGCGAGGCAGGAGGTTGGAGGCATGAGACGAAGCGAGGCTGGAGGCTGGAGGCATGAAATGAGGCGAGGCTGGAGGCTGGAGGCATGAGACGAGTTGAGGCTGGAGGCTGGAGGCATGAGACGAGGCGAGGCTGGAGGCTGGAGGCATGAAATGAGGCGAGGCTGGAGGCTGGAGGCATGAGACGAGTTGAGGCTGGAGGCTGGAGGCATGAGACGAGGCGAGGCTGGAGGCTGGAGACTTGAGGCGAGGCTGGAGGCTGGAGGTCGGAGACTTGAGGCGAGGCGAGGCTGGAGGCAGGAGAGTTGAGGTGAAGTTTGAGGCTGGAGATTTGAGGCAAGGCTGTAGGCTGGAGGCTTGAGGCGAGGCTGGAGGCTGGAGGCCGGAGACTTGATGCGAGGTGAGGCTGGAGGCTGGAGACTTGAGGCGAGGCTGGAGGCTGGAGGATTGAGGCGAGGCTGGAGGCAGGAGGCAGGAGACTTGAGGCGAGGCTGGAGGCTGGAGGCTGGAGACTTGAGGCGATGCTGGAGGCCGGAGACTTGAGGCAAGGCTGGAGGCTTGAGGCCGGAGACTTGAGGCGAGGCTGGAGGCTGGAGGCAGGAGACTTGAGGCGAGGTGAGGCTGGAGGCAGGAGACTTGAGGCGAGGATGGAGGCTGGTGGCAGGAGACTTGAGGCGAGGCTGGAGTCTGGAGGCTGGAGACTTGAGGCGAGGCTGGAGGCTGGAGGCAGGAGACTTGAAGCGAGGCTGGAGGCTGGAGGCAGGAGACTTGAGGCGAGGCTGGAGGCTGGAGGCCGGAGACGAGGCGAGGCTGGAGGCAGGAGGCAGGAGACTTGAGGCGAGGCTGGAGGCTGGAGGCTGGAGACCTGAGGCGAGGCTGGAGGCTGGTGGCAGGAGACTTGAGGCGAGGCTGGAGGCAGGAGACTAGAGGCGAGGCGAGGTTTGAGGCTGGAGGTTTGAGACTTGAGTCGAGGCAGGAGGCTGGAGACTTGAGGTGAGGCTGGAGGCTGGAGGCAGGAGATTTGAGGCGAGGCTGGAGGCAGGAGACTTGAGGCGAGGCGAGGCTGGAGGCTGGAGACTTGAGGCGAGGCTGGAGGCTGGAGACCAGAGGTGAGGCTGGAGGCTGGAGGCACGAGATTTGAGGCGAGGCTGGAGGCTGGAGGCATGAAACGAGGCGAGGCTGGAGGCTGGAGGCATGAAACGAGGCGAGGCTGGAGGCTGGAGGCATGAGACGAGGCGAAGCTGGAGGGCGGAGACTTGAGGCGAGACTGGAGGCATGAGACAAGGTGAGGCTGGAGACTGGAGGCATGAGACCCGGCGAGGCTGGAGGCTGGAGGCATGAGACGAGGCGAGGCTGGAGGCTGGTGGCAGGAGACTTGAGGCATGGCTGGAGGCTGGAGACAGGAGACTTGAGGCGAGGCTGGAGGCTGGAGGCAGGAGACTTGAGGCGAGGCTGGAGGCTGGAGGCAGCAGACTTCAGGCGAGGCTGGAGGCTGGAAGCAGGAGACTTGAGGCGAGGCTGGAGGCTGGAGGCAGGAGACTTGAGGCGAGGCTGGAGGCAGGAGACGAGGCGAGGCTGGAGGCTGGAGACTTGAGGCGAGGCTGGAGGCTGGAGGCTATAGACTTGAGGTGAGGCTGGAGGCTGGAGGCCGGAGAATTGAGGCGAGGCCGAAGGCTGGAGACTTGAGGCGAGGCTGGAGGCTGGAAACTTGAGGCGAGGCTGGAGGCTGCAGGCATGAGACGAGGTGAGGCTGGAGGCAGGAGGCAGGAGACTTGAGGCGAGGCTGGAGGTCGGAGACTTGAGGCAAGGCGAGGCTGGAGGCAGGAGAGTTGAGGTGAGGTTTGAGGCTGGAGATTTGAGGCAAGGCTGTAGGCTGGAGGCTTGAGGCGAGGCTGGAGGCTGGAGGATTGAGGCGAGGCTGGAGGCAGGAGGCAGGAGACTTGAGGCGAGGCTGGAGGCTGGAGGCTGGAGACTTGAGGCGATGCTGGATGCCGGAGACTTGAGGCGAGGCTGGAGGCTTGAGGCCGGAGACTTGAGGCGAGGCTGGAGGCTGGAGGCATGAGAAGAGGCGAGGCTGGAGGCTGGAGTCTTGAGGTGAGGCTGGAGGCTGGAGGCAGGAGACTTCAAGCGAGGCTGGAGGCTGGAGGCAGGAGACTTGAGGCGAGGCTGGAGGCTGGAGACTTGAGGCGAGGCTGGAGGCAGCAGATTTAAGGCGAGGCTGGAGGCTGGAGACTTGAGGCGAGGCTGGAGGCTGGAGGCAGGAGACTTTAGGCGAGGCAGGAGGTTGGAGGGATGAGACGAGGCGAGGCTGGAGGCTGGAGGCATGAAATGAGGCGAGGCTGGAGGCTGGATGCATGAGACGAGTTGAGGCTGGAGGCTGGAGGCATGAGACGAGGCGAGGCTGGAGGCTGGAGGCATGAAATGAGGCGAGGTTGGAGGCTGGAGGCATGAGACGAGTTGAGGCTGGAGGCTGGAGGCATGAGACGAGGCGAGGCTGGAGGCTGGAGACTTGAGGCGAGGCTGGAGGCTGGAGGCCGGAGACTTGAGGCGAGGCGAGGCTGGAGGCAGGAGAGTTGAGGTGAGGTTTGAGGCTGGAGATTTGAGGCAAGTCTGTAGGCTGGAGGCTTGAGGCGAGGCTGGAGGCTGGAGGCCGGAGACTTGATGCGAGGCGAGGCTGGAGGCTGGAGACTTGAGGCGAGGCTGGAGGCTGGAGGATTGAGGCGAGGCTGGAGGCAGGAGGCAGGAGACTTGAGGCGAGGCTGGAGGCTGGAGGCTGGAGACTTGAGGCGATGCTGGAGGCCGGAGACTTGAGGCGAGGCTGGAGGCTTGAGGCCGGAGACTTGAGGCGAGGCTGGAGGCTGGAGGCCGGAGACTTGAGGCGAGGCTGGAGGCAGGAGACTTGAGGAGAGGCTGGAGGCAGGAGACTTGAGGCGAGGTGAGGCTGGAGGCAAGAGACTTGAGGCAAGGATGGAGGCTGGTGGCAGGAGACTTGAGGCGAGGCTGGAGGCTGGAGGCTGGAGACTTGAGGTGAGGCTGGAGGCTGGAGGCAGGAGACTTCAAGCGAGGCTGGAGGCTGGAGGCAGGAGACTTGAGGCGAGGTTGGAGACTTGAGGCGAGGCTGGAGGCAGCAGATTTAAGGCGAGGCTGGAGGCTGGAGACTTGAGGCGAGGCTGGAGGCTGGAGGCAGGAGACTTTAGGCGAGGCAGGAGGTTGGAGGCATGAGACGAGGCGAGGCTGGAGGCTGGAGGCATGAAATGAGGCGAGGCTGGAGGCTGGAGGCATGAGGCGAGTTGAGGCTGGAGGCTGGAGGCATGAGACGAGGCGAGGCTGGAGGCTGGAGGCATGAAATGAGGCGAGGCTGGAGGCTGGAGTCATGAGACGAGTTGAGGCTGGAGGCTGGAGGCATGAGACGAGGCGAGGCTGGAGGCTGGAGACTTGAGGCGAGGCTGGAGGCTGGAGGCCGGAGACTTGAGGCGAGGCGAGGCTGGAGGCAGGAGAGTTGAGGTGAGGTTTGAGGCTGGAGATTTGAGGCAAGGCTGTAGGCTGGAGGCTTGAGGCGAGGCTGGAGGATGGAGGCCGGAGACTTGATGCGAGGCGAGGCTGGAGGCTGGAGACTTGAGGCGAGGCTGGAGGCTGGAGGATTGAGGCGAGGCTGGAGGCAGGAGGCAGGAGACTTGAGGCGAGGCTGGAGGCTGGAGGCTGGAGACTTGAGGCGATGCTGGAGGCCGGAGACTTGAGGCGAGGCTGGAGGCTTGAGGCCGGAGACTTGAGGCGAGGCTGGAGGCTGGAGGCCGGAGACTTGTCGCGAGGCTGTAGGCAGGAGACTTGAGGAGAGGCTGGAGGCAGGAGACTTGAGGCGAGGTGAGGCTGGAGGCAGGAGACTTGAGGCGAGGATGGAGGCTGGTGGCAGGAGACTTGAGGCGAGGCTGGAGGCTGGAGGGCTGGGGACTTGAGGCGAGGCTGGAGGCTGGAGGCAGGAGACGAAGCGAGGCTGGAGGCTGGAGGCAGGAGACTTGAGGCGAGGCTGGAGGCTGGAGGCCGGAGACGAGGCGAGGCTGGAGGCAGGAGGCAGGAGACTTGAGGCGAGGCTGGAGGCTGGAGGCTGGAGACCTGAGGCGAGGCTGGAGGCTGGTCGCAGGAGACTTGAGGCGAGGCTGGAGGCAGGAGACTAGAGGCGAGGCGAGGTTTGAGGCTGGAGGTTTGAGACTTGAGTCGAGGCAGGAGGCTGGAGACTTGAGGTGAGGCTGGAGGCTGGAGGCAGGAGATTTGAGGCGAGGCTGGAGGCAGGAGACTTGAGGCGAGGCGAGGCTGGAGGCTGGAGACTTGAGGCGAGGCTGGAGGCTGGAGACCAGAGGTGAGGCTGGAGGCTGGAGCACGAGATTTGAGGCGAGGCTGGAGGCTGGAGGCATGAAACGAGGCGAGGCTGGAGGCTGGAGGCATGAAACGAGGCGAGGCTGGAGGCTGGAGGCATGAGACGAGGCGAAGCTGGAGGGCGGAGACTTGAGGCGAGGCTGGAGGCTGGAGGCATGAGACGAGGCGAAGCTGGAGGGCGGAGACTTGAGGCGAGACTGGAGGCATGAGACAAGGTGAGGCTGGAGACTGGAGGCATGAGACGAGGCGAGGCTGGAGGCTGGAGGCATGAGACGAGGCGAGGCTGGAGGCTGGTGGCAGGAGACTTGAGGCATGGCTGGAGGCTGGAGACAGGAGACTTGAGGCGAGGCTGGAGGCTGGAGGCAGGAGACTTGAGGCGAGGCTGGAGGCTGGAGGCAGCAGACTTCAGGCGAGGCTGGAGGCTGGAAGCAGGAGACTTGAGGCGAGGCTGGAGGCTGGAGGCAGGAGACTTGAGGCGAGGCTGGAGGCAGGAGACGAGGCGAGGCTGGAGGCTGGAGACTTGAGGCGAGGCTGGAGGCTGGAGGCTATAGACTTGAGGTGAGGCTGGAGGCTGGAGGCCGGAGAATTGAGGCGAGGCCGAAGGCTGGAGACTTGAGGCGAGGCTGGAGGCTGGAAACTTGAGGCGAGGCTGGAGGCTGCAGGCATGAGACGAGGTGAGGCTGGAGGCAGGAGGCAGGAGACTTGAGGCGAGGCTGGAGGCTGGAGACTTGAGGCGAGGCTGGAGGCTGGAGGCTGGAGATTTGTTGTGAGGCTGGAGGCTGGAGGCCGGAGACTTGAGGCGAGGTCGGGGGCTGGAGACTTGAGGCGAGGCTGGAGGCTGGAGGCCAGAGATTTGAGGCGAGGCTGGAGGCATGAGACGAGGCGAGGCTGGATGCAGGAGGCAGGAGACTTGAGGCGAGGCTGGAGGCTGGAGTCTTGAGGCGAGGCTAGAGGCTGGAGGCAGGAGACTTGAGGCGAGCCTGGAGGCTGGAGGCATGAGAAGAGGCGAGGCTGGAGGCTGGAGTCTTGAGGCGAGGCTGGAGGCAGGAGGCCGGAGATTTGAGGCGAGGCTGGAGGCTGGAGGCTGGAGAATTGAGGCAAGGCTGGAGGTTGGAGGCATGAGGAGGCTGGAGGCTGGAGGCTGGAGGCATGAGACGAGGCGAAGCTGGAGGGCGGAGACTTGAGGCGAGACTGGAGGCATGAGACAAGGTGAGGCTGGAGACTGGAGGCATGAGACGAGGCGAGGCTGGAGGCTGGAGGCATGAGACGAGGCGAGGCTGGAGGCTGGTGGCAGGAGACTTGAGGCATGGCTGGAGGCTGGAGACAGGAGACTTGAGGCGAGGCTGGAGGCTGGAGGCAGGAGACTTGAGGCGAGGTTGGAGGCTGGAGGCAGCAGACTTCAGGCGAGTCTGGAGGCTGGAAGCAGGAGACTTGAGGCGAGGCTGGAGGCTGGAGGCAGGAGACTTGAGGCGAGGCTGGAGGCAGGAGACGAGGCGAGGCTGGAGGCTGGAGACTTGAGGCGAGGCTGGAGGCTGGAGGCATGAGACGAGGCGAAGCTGGAGGGCGGAGACTTGAGGCGAGACTGGAGGCATGAGACAAGGTGAGGCTGGAGACTGGAGGCATGAGACGAGGCGAGGCTGGAGGCTGGAGGCATGAGACGAGGCGAGGCTGGAGGCTGGTGGCAGGAGACTTGAGGCATGGCTGGAGGCTGGAGACAGGAGACTTGAGGCGAGGCTGGAGGCTGGAGGCAGGAGACTTGAGGCGAGGCTGGAGGCTGGAGGCAGCAGACTTCAGGCGAGGCTGGAGGCTGGAAGCAGGAGACTTGAGGCGAGGCTGGAGGCTGGAGGCAGGAGACTTGAGGCGAGGCTGGAGGCAGGAGACGAGGCGAGGCTGGAGGCTGGAGACTTGAGGCGAGGCTGGAGGCTGGAGGCTATAGACTTGAGGTGAGGCTGGAGGCTGGAGGCCGGAGAATTGAGGCGAGGCCGAAGGCTGGAGACTTGAGGCGAGGCTGGAGGCTGGAAACTTGAGGCGAGGCTGGAGGCTGCAGGCATGAGACGAGGTGAGGCTGGAGGCAGGAGGCAGGAGACTTGAGGCGAGGCTGGAGGCTGGAGACTTGAGGCGAGGCTGGAGGCTGGAGGCTGGAGATTTGTTGTGAGGCTGGAGGCTGGAGGCCGGAGACTTGAGGCGAGGTCGGGGGCTGGAGACTTGAGGCGAGGCTGGAGGCATGAGACGAGGCGAGGCTGGATGCAGGAGGCAGGAGACTTGAGGCGAGGCTGGAGGCTGGAGTCTTGAGGCGAGGCTAGAGGCTGGAGGCAGGAGACTTGAGGCGAGCCTGGAGGCTGGAGGCATGAGAAGAGGCGAGGCTGGAGGCTGGAGTCTTGAGGCGAGGCTGGAGGCAGGAGGCCGGAGATTTGAGGCGAGGCTGGAGGCTGGAGGCTGGAGAATTGAGGCAAGGCTGGAGGTTGGAGGCATGAGGAGGCTGGAGGCTGGAGGCTGGAGGCATGAGACGAGGCGAAGCTGGAGGGCGGAGACTTGAGGCGAGACTGGAGGCATGAGACAAGGTGAGGCTGGAGACTGGAGGCATGAGACGAGGCGAGGCTGGAGGCTGGAGGCATGAGACGAGGCGAGGCTGGAGGCTGGTGGCAGGAGACTTGAGGCATGGCTGGAGGCTGGAGACAGGAGACTTGAGGCGAGGCTGGAGGCTGGAGGCAGGAGACTTGAGGCGAGGTTGGAGGCTGGAGGCAGCAGACTTCAGGCGAGTCTGGAGGCTGGAAGCAGGAGACTTGAGGCGAGGCTGGAGGCTGGAGGCAGGAGACTTGAGGCGAGGCTGGAGGCAGGAGACGAGGCGAGGCTGGAGGCTGGAGACTTGAGGCGAGGCTGGAGGCTGGAGGCTATAGACTTGAGGTGAGGCTGGAGGCTGGAGGCCGGAGAATTGAGGCGAGGCCGAAGGCTGGAGACTTGAGGCGAGGCTGGAGGCTGGAAACTTGAGGCGAGGCTGGAGGCTGCAGGCATGAGACGAGGTGAGGCTGGAGGCAGGAGGCAGGAGACTTGAGGCGAGGCTGGAGGCTGGAGACTTGAGGCGAGGCTGGAGGCTGGAGGCTGGAGATTTGTTGTGAGGCTGGAGGCTGGAGGCCGGAGACTTGAGGCGAGGTCGGGGGCTGGAGACTTGAGGCGAGGCTGGAGGCTGGAGGCCAGAGATTTGAGGCGAGGCTGGAGGCATGAGACGAGGCGAGGCTGGATGCAGGAGGCAGGAGACTTGAGGCGAGGCTGGAGGCTGGAGTCTTGAGGCGAGGCTAGAGGCTGGAGGCAGGAGACTTGAGGCGAGCCTGGAGGCTGGAGGCATGAGAAGAGGCGAGGCTGGAGGCTGGAGTCTTGAGGCGAGGCTGGAGGCAGGAGGCCGGAGATTTGAGGCGAGGCTGGAGGCTGGAGGCTGGAGAATTGAGGCAAGGCTGGAGGTTGGAGGCATGAGGAGGCTGGAGGCTGGAGGCTGGAGACTTGAGGCGAGGCTGGAGGCTGGAGGCTGGAGACTTGAGGCGAGGCTGGAGGTTGGAGGCATGAAACGAGGCGAGGCTGGAGGCTGGAGGCATGAGACGAGTTGAGACTGGAGGCTGGAGACTTGAGGCGAGGCTGGAGGCCGGAGACTTGAGGTGAGGCTGGAGGCCGGAAACTTGAGGTGAGGCTGGAGACTGGAGGCTGGAGGCGAGATTGGAGGCTGGAGGCTGGAGATTTGAGGCGAGGTTGGAGGCTGCAGGCATGAGACGAGGCGAGGCTGGAGGCAGGAGACAGGAGACTTGAGGCGAGGCTGGAGGCTGGAAGCCGGAGACTTGAGGCGAGGCTGGAGGCTGGAGGCCGGAGACTTGAGGCAAGGATGGAGGCTGGAGGCAGGAGACTTGAGGCGAGGCTGGAGACTTGAGGCGAGGCTGGAGGCAGCAGATTTAAGGCGAGGCTGGAGGCTGGAGACTTGAGGCGAGGCTGGAGGCTGGAGGCAGGAGACTTTAGGCGAGGCAGGAGGTTGGAGGCATGAGACGAGGCGAGGCTGGAGGCTGGAGGCATGAAATGAGGCGAGGCTGGAGGCTGGAGGCATGAGGCGAGTTGAGGCTGGAGGCTGGAGGCATGAGACGAGGCGAGGCTGGAGGCTGGAGGCATGAAATGAGGCGAGGCTGGAGGCTGGAGTAATGAGACGAATTGAGGCTGGAGGCTGGAGGCATGAGACGAGGCGAGGCTGGAGGCTGGAGACTTGAGGCGAGGCTGGAGGCTGGAGGCCGGAGACTTGAGGCGAGGCGAGGCTGGAGGCAGGAGAGTTGAGGTGAGGTTTGAGGCTGGAGATTTGAGGCAAGGCTGTAGGCTGGAGGCTTGAGGCGAGGCTGGAGGATGGAGGCCGGAGACTTGATGCGAGGCGAGGCTGGAGGCTGGAGACTTGAGGCGAGGCTGGAGGCTGGAGGATTGAGGCGAGGCTGGAGGCAGGAGGCAGGAGACTTGAGGCGAGGCTGGAGGCTGGAGGCTGGAGACTTGAGGCGATGCTGGAGGCCGGAGACTTGAGGCGAGGCTGGAGGCTTGAGGCCGGAGACTTGAGGCGAGGCTGGAGGCTGGAGGCCGGAGACTTGAGGCGAGGCTGGAGGCAGGAGACTTGAGGAGAGGCTGGAGGCAGGAGACTTGAGGCGAGGTGAGGCTGGAGGCAGGAGACTTGAGGCGAGGATGGAGGCTGGTGGCAGGAGACTTGAGGCGAGGCTGGAGGCTGGAGGCTGGAGACTTGAGGCGAGGCTGGAGGCTGGAGGCAGGAGACTTGAAGCGAGGCTGGAGGCTGGAGGCAGGAGACTTGAGGCGAGGCTGGAGGCTGGAGGCCGGAGACGAGGCGAGGCTGGAGGCAGGAGGCAGGAGACTTGAGGCGAGGCTGGAGGCTGGGGGCTGGAGACCTGAGGCGAGGCTGGAGGCTGGTGGCAGGAGACTTGAGGCGAGGCTGGAGGCAGGAGACTAGAGGCGAGGCGAGGTTTGAGGCTGGAGGATTGAGACTTGAGTCGAGGCAGGAGGCTGGAGACTTGAGGTGAGGCTGGAGGCTGGAGGCAGGAGATTTGAGGCGAGGCTGGAGGCAGGAGACTTGAGGCGAGGCGAGGCTGGAGGCTGGAGACTTGAGGTGAGGCTGGAGGCTGGAGACCAGAGGTGAGGCTGGAGGCTGGAGGCACGAGATTTGAGGCGAGGCTGGAGGCTGGAGGCATGAAACGAGGCGAGGCTGGAGGCTGGAGGCATGAAACGAGGCGAGGCTGGAGGCTGGAGGCATGAGACGAGGCGAAGCTGGAGGGCGGAGACTTGAGGCGAGGCTGGAGGCTGGAGGCATGAGACGAGGCGAAGCTGGAGGGCGGAGACTTGAGGCGAGACTGGAGGCATGAGACAAGGTGAGGCTGGAGACTGGAGGCATGAGACCAGGCGAGGCTGGAGGCTGGAGGCATGAGACGAGGCGAGGCTGGAGGCTGGTGGCAGGAGACTTGAGGCATGGCTGGAGGCTGGAGACAGGAGACTTGAGGCGAGGCTGGAGGCTGGAGGCAGGAGAACTGAGGCGAGGCTGGAGGCTGGAGGCAGCAGACTTCAGGCGAGGCTGGAGGCTGGAAGCAGGAGACTTGAGGCGAGGCTGGAGGCTGGAGGCAGGAGACTTGAGGCGAGGCTGGAGGCAGGAGACGAGGTGAGGCTGGAGGCTGGAGACTTGAGGCGAGGCTGGAGGCTGGAGGCTATAGACTTGAGGTGAGGCTGGAGGCTGGAGGCCGGAGAATTGAGGCGAGGCCGAAGGCTGGAGACTTGAGGCGAGGCTGGAGGCTGGAAACTTGAGGCGAGGCTGGAGGCTGCAGGCATGAGACGAGGTGAGGCTGGAGGCAGGAGGCAGGAGACTTGAGGAGAGGCTGGAGGCTGGAGACTTGAGGCGAGGCTGGAGGCTGGAGGCTGGAGATTTGTTGTGAGGCTGGAGGCTGGAGGCCGGAGACTTGAGGCAAGGTCGGGGGCTGGAGACTTGAGGCGAGGCTGGAGGCTGGAGGCCAGAGATTTGAGGCGAGGCTGGAGGCATGAGACGAGGCGAGGCTGGATGCAGGAGGCAGGAGACTTGAGGCGAGGCTGGAGGCTGGAGTCTTGAGGCGAGGCTAGAGGCTGGAGGCAGGAGACTTGAGGCGAGCCTGGAGGCTGGAGGCATGAGAAGAGGCGAGGCTGGAGGCTGGAGTCTTGAGGCGAGGCTGGAGGCAGGAGGCCGGAGATTTGAGGCGAGGCTGGAGGCTGGAGGCTGGAGAATTGAGGCAAGGCTGGAGGTTGGAGGCATGAGGAGGCTGGAGGCTGGAGGCTGGAGACTTGAGGCGAGGCTGGAGGCTGGAGGCTGGAGACTTGAGGCGAGGCTGGAGGTTGGAGGCATGAAACGAGGCGAGGCTGGAGGCTGGAGGCATGAGACGAGTTGAGACTGGAGGCTGGAGACTTGAGGCGAGGCTGGAGGCCGGAGACTTGAGGTGAGGCTGGAGGCTGGAAACTTGAGGTGAGGCTGGAGACTGGAGGCTGGAGGCGAGATTGGAGGCTGGAGGCTGGAGATTTGAGGCGAGGCTGGAGGCTGGAGGCAGGAGACTTGAGGCGAGGCGAGGCTGGAGGCAGGAGATTTGAGGCAAGGCTGGAGCCTGGAGGCATGAGATGAGGCGAGGCTGGAGGCTGGAGGCATGAGACGAGTCGAAGCTGGAGGTCGGAGATTTGAGGCGAGGCTGGAGAAATGATACGAGGCGAGGCTGGAGACTGGAGGAATGAGACGAGGTGAGGCTGGAGGCAGGAGACTTGAGGCGAGGCTAGAGAGAGGAGACTTGAGGCGAGGCTGGAGGCTGGAGACTTGAGGCGAGGCTGGAGACTTGAGGCGAGGCTGGAGGCTGGAGGCAGGAGACTTGAGGCGAGGCTGGAGGCCGAAGACTTGAGGTGAGGCTAGAGGCAGGAGACTTGAGGCGAGGCTGGAGGCTGTAGGCAGGAGACTTGAGGTGAGGCGAGGCTGGAGGCCGGAGTCTTGAGGCGAGGCTGGAGGCAGGAGACTTGAGGCTGGAGGCTGGAGGCTGGAGCCTTGAGGCGAGGCTGGAGACTGGAGACTTGAGGCGAGGCTGGAGGCTTGAGGCCAGAGATTTGAGGCGAGGCTGGAGGAGGCAGGCATGAGACGAGGCGAGGCTGGAGGCATGAGACGAGGCGAAGCTGGAGGCAGGAGGCAGGAGACTTGAGGCGAGGCTGGAGTCTGGAGGCCTGAAATGAGGCGAGGCTGGAGGATGGAGGCTGGAGACTTGAGGCGAGGCTGGAGGCAGGAGACTAGAGGCGAGGCGAGGTTTGAGGTTGGAGGTTTGAGACTTGAGTCGAGGCAGGAGGCTGGAGACTTGAGGTGAGGCTGGAGGCTGGAGGCCGGAGACTTGAGGCAAGGATGGAGGCTGGAGGCAGGAGACTTGAGGCGAGGCTGGAGACTTGAGGCGAGGCTGGAGGCAGCAGATTTAAGGCGAGGCTGGAGGCTGGAGACTTGAGGCGAGGCTGGAGGCTGGAGGCAGGAGACTTTAGGCGAGGCAGGAGGTTGGAGGCATGAGACGAGGCGTGGCTGGAGGCTGGAGGCATGAAATGAGGCGAGGCTGGAGGCTGGAGGCATGAGGCGAGTTGAGGCTGGAGGCTGGAGGCATGAGACGAGGCGAGGCTGGAGGCTGGAGGCATGAAATGAGGCGAGGCTGGAGGCTGGAGTAATGAGACGAATTGAGGCTGGAGGCTGGAGGCATGAGACGAGGCGAGGCTGGAGGCTGGAGACTTGAGGCGAGGCTGGAGGCTGGAGGCCGGAGACTTGAGGCGAGGCGAGGCTGGAGGCAGGAGAGTTGAGGTGAGGTTTGAGGCTGGAGATTTGAGGCAAGGCTGTAGGCTGGAGGCTTGAGGCGAGGCTGGAGGATGGAGGCCGGAGACTTGATGCGAGGCGAGGCTGGAGGCTGGAGACTTGAGGCGAGGCTGGAGGCTGGAGGATTGAGGCGAGGCTGGAGGCAGGAGGCAGGAGACTTGAGGCGAGGCTGGAGGCTGGAGGCTGGAGACTTGAGGCGATGCTGGAGGCCGGAGACTTGAGGCGAGGCTGGAGGCTTGAGGCCGGAGACTTGAGGCGAGGCTGGAGGCTGGATGCCGGAGACTTGAGGCGAGGCTGGAGGCAGGAGACTTGAGGAGAGGCTGGAGGCAGGAGACTTGAGGCGAGGTGAGGCTGGAGGCAGGAGACTTGAGGCGAGGATGGAGGCTGGTGGCAGGAGACTTGAGGCGAGGCTGGAGGCTGGAGGCTGGAGACTTGAGGCGAGGCTGGAGGCAGGAGACTTGAAGCGAGGCTGGAGGCTGGAGGCAGGAGACTTGAGGCGAGGCTGGAGGCTGGAGACTTGAGGAGAGGCTGGAGGCAGGAGACTTGAGGCGAGGTGAGGCTGGAGGCAGGAGACTTGAGGCGAGGATGGAGGCTGGTGGCAGGAGACTTGAGGCGAGGCTGGAGGCTGGAGGCTGGAGACCTGAGGCGAGGCTGGAGGCTGGTGGCAGGAGACTTGAGGCGAGGCTGGAGGCAGGAGACTAGAGGCGAGGCGAGGTTTGAGGCTGGAGGTTTGAGACTTGAGTCGAGGCAGGAGGCTGGAGACTTGAGGTGAGGCTGGAGGCTGGAGGCAGGAGATTTGAGGCGAGGCTGGAGGCAGGAGACTTGAGGCGAGGCGAGGCTGGAGGCTGGAGACTTGAGGCGAGGCTGGAGGCTGGAGACCAGAGGTGAGGCTGGAGGCTGGAGGCACGAGATTTGAGGCGAGGCTGGAGGCTGGAGGCATGAAACGAGGCGAGGCTGGAGGCTGGAGGCATGAGACGAGGCGAAGCTGGAGGGCGGAGACTTGAGGCGAGACTGGAGGCATGAGACAAGGTGAGGCTGGAGACTGGAGGCATGAGACGAGGCGAGGCTGGAGGCTGGAGGCATGAGACGAGGCGAGGCTGGAGGCTGGTGGCAGGAGACTTGAGGCATGGCTGGAGGCTGGAGACAGGAGACTTGAGGCGAGGCTGGAGGCTGGAGGCAGGAGACTTGAGGCGAGGCTGGAGGCTGGAGGCAGCAGACTTCAGGCGAGGCTGGAGGCTGGAAGCAGGAGACTTGAGGCGAGGCTGGAGGCTGGAGGCAGGAGACTTGAGGCGAGGCTGGAGGCAGGAGACGAGGCGAGGCTGGAGGCTGGAGACTTGAGGCGAGGCTGGAGGCTGGAGGCTATAGACTTGAGGTGAGGCTGGAGGCTGGAGGCCGGAGAATTGAGGCGAGGCCGAAGGCTGGAGACTTGAGGCGAGGCTGGAGGCTGGAAACTTGAGGCGAGGCTGGAGGCTGCAGGCATGAGACGAGGTGAGGCTGGAGGCAGGAGGCAGGAGACTTGAGGCGAGGCTGGAGGCTGGAGACTTGAGGCGAGGCTGGAGGCTGGAGGCTGGAGATTTGTTGTGAGGCTGGAGGCTGGAGGCCGGAGACTTGAGGCGAGGTCGGGGGCTGGAGACTTGAGGCGAGGCTGGAGGCTGGAGGCCAGAGATTTGAGGCGAGGCTGGAGGCATGAGACGAGGCGAGGCTGGATGCAGGAGGCAGGAGACTTGAGGCGAGGCTGGAGGCTGGAGTCTTGAGGCGAGGCTAGAGGCTGGAGGCAGGAGACTTGAGGCGAGCCTGGAGGCTGGAGGCATGAGAAGAGGCGAGGCTGGAGGCTGGAGTCTTGAGGCGAGGCTGGAGGCAGGAGGCCGGAGATTTGAGGCGAGGCTGGAGGCTGGAGGCTGGAGAATTGAGGCAAGGCTGGAGGTTGGAGGCATGAGGAGGCTGGAGGCTGGAGGCTGGAGACTTGAGGCGAGGCTGGAGGCTGGAGGCTGGAGACTTGAGGCGAGGCTGGAGGTTGGAGGCATGAAACGAGGCGAGGCTGGAGGCTGGAGGCATGAGACGAGTTGAGACTGGAGGCTGGAGACTTGAGGCGAGGCTGGAGGCCGGAGACTTGAGGTGAGGCTGGAGGCTGGAAACTTGAGGTGAGGCTGGAGACTGGAGGCTGGAGGCGAGATTGGAGGCTGGAGGCTGGAGATTTGAGGCGAGGCTGGAGGCTGGAGGCAGGAGACTTGAGGCGAGGCGAGGCTGGAGGCTGGAGACTTGAGGCGAGGCTGGAGGCTGGAGACCTGAGGTGAGGCTGGAGGCTGGAGGCAGGAGATTTGAGGCAAGGCTGGAGCCTGGAGGCATGAGATGAGGCGAGGCTGGAGGCTGGAGGCATGAGACGAGTCGAAGCTGGAGGTCGGAGATTTGAGGCGAGGCTGGAGAAATGAGACGAGGCGAGGCTGGAGACTGGAGGAATGAGACGAGGTGAGGCTGGAGGCAGGAGACTTGAGGCGAGGCTAGAGAGAGGAGACTTGAGGCGAGGCTGGAGGCTGGAGACTTGAGGCGAGGCTGGAGACTTGAGGCGAGGCTGGAGGCTGGAGGCAGGAGACTTGTGGCGAGGCTGGAGGCCGGAGACTTGAGGTGAGGCTAGAGGCAGGAGACTTGAGGCGAGGCTGGAGGCTGTAGGCAGGAGACTTGAGGTGAGGCGAGGCTGGAGGCCGGAGTCTTGAGGCGAGGCTGGAGGCAGGAGACTTGAGGCTGGAGGCTGGAGGCTGGAGCCTTGAGGCGAGGCTGGAGTCTGGAGACTTGAGGCGAGGCTGGAGGCTTGAGGCCAGAGATTTGAGGCGAGGCTGGAGGAGGCAGGCATGAGACGAGGCGAGGCTGGAGGCATGAGACGAGGCGAAGCTGGAGGCAGGAGGCAGGAGACTTGAGGCGAGGCTGGAGTCTGGAGGCCTGAAACGAGGCGAGGCTGGAGACTTGAGGCGAGGCTGGAGGCAGGAGACTAGAGGCGAGGCGAGGTTTGAGGTTGGAGGTTTGAGACTTGAGTCGAGGCAGGAGGCTGGAGACTTGAGGTGAGGCTGGAGGCTGGAGGCAGGAGATTTGAGGCGAGGCTGGTGGCAGGAGACTTGAGGCTGGAGGCTGGAGGCTGGAGGCTGGAGCCTTGAGGTGAGGCTGGAGACTGGAGACTTGAGGCGAGGCTGGAGGCTTGAGGCCGGAGATTTGAGGCGAGGCTGGAGGCTGCAGGCATGTGACGAGGCGAGGCTGGAGGCTGGAGACCTGAGGTGAGGCTGGAGGCTGGAGGCAGGAGATTTGAGGCAAGGCTGGAGCCTGGAGGCATGAGATGAGGCGAGGCTGGAGGCTGGAGGCATGAGACGAGTCGAAGCTGGAGGTCGGAGATTTGAGGCGAGGCTGGAGAAATGAGACGAGGCGAGGCTGGAGACTGGAGGAATGAGACGAGGTGAGGCTGGAGGCAGGAGACTTGAGGCGAGGCTAGAGAGAGGAGACTTGAGGCGAGGCTGGAGGCTGGAGACTTGAGGTGAGGCTGGAGACTTGAGGCGAGGCTGGAGGCTGGAGGCAGGAGACTTGAGGCGAGGCTGGAGGCCGGAGACTTGAGGTGAGGCTAGAGGCAGGAGACTTGAGGCGAGGCTGGAGGCTGTAGGCAGGAGACTTGAGGTGAGGCGAGGCTGGAGGCCGGAGTCTTGAGGCGAGGCTGGAGGCAGGAGACTTGAGGCTGGAGGGCTGGAGGCTGGAGCCTTGAGGCGAGGCTGGAGACTGGAGACTTGAGGCGAGGCTGGAGGCTTGAGGCCAGAGATTTGAGGCGAGGCTGGAGGAGGCAGGCATGAGACGAGGCGAGGCTGGAGGCATGAGACGAGGCGAAGCTGGAGGCAGGAGGCAGGAGACTTGAGGCGAGGCTGGAGTCTGGAGGCCTGAAACGAGGCGAGGCTGGAGGATGGAGGCTGGAGACTTGAGGCGAGGCTGGAGGCAGGAGACTAGAGGCGAGGCGAGGTTTGAGGTTGGAGGTTTGAGACTTGAGTCGAGGCAGGAGGCTGGAGACTTGAGGTGAGGCTGGAGGCTGGAGGCAGGAGATTTGAGGCGAGGCTGGTGGCAGGAGACTTGAGGCTGGAGGCTGGAGGCTGGAGGCTGGAGCCTTGAGGTGAGGCTGGAGACTGGAGACTTGAGGCGAGGCTGGAGGCTTGAGGCCGGAGATTTGAGGCGAGGCTGGAGGCTGCAGGCATGTGACGAGGCGAGGCTGGAGGCTGGAGACCTGAGGTGAGGCTGGAGGCTGGAGGCAGGAGATTTGAGGCAAGGCTGGAGCCTGGAGGCATGAGATGAGGCGAGGCTGGAGGCTGGAGGCATGAGACGAGTCGAAGCTGGAGGTCGGAGATTTGAGGCGAGGCTGGAGAAATGAGACGAGGCGAGGCTGGAGACTGGAGGAATGAGACGAGGTGAGGCTGGAGGCAGGAGACTTGAGGCGAGGCTAGAGAGAGGAGACTTGAGGCGAGGCTGGAGGCTGGAGACTTGAGGTGAGGCTGGAGACTTGAGGCGAGGCTGGAGGCTGGAGGCAGGAGACTTGAGGCGAGGCTGGAGGCCGGAGACTTGAGGTGAGGCTAGAGGCAGGAGACTTGAGGCGAGGCTGGAGGCTGTAGGCAGGAGACTTGAGGTGAGGCGAGGCTGGAGGCCGGAGTCTTGAGGCGAGACTGGAGGCAGGAGACTTGAGGCTGGAGGCTGGAGGCTGGAGCCTTGAGGCGAGGCTGGAGACTGGAGACTTGAGGCGAGGCTGGAGGAGGCAGGCATGAGACGAGGCGAGGCTGGAGGCATGAGACGAGGCGAAGCTGGAGGCAGGAGGCAGGAGACTTGAGGCGAGGCTGGAGTCTGGAGGCCTGAAACGAGGCGAGGCTGGAGGATGGAGGCTGGAGACTTGAGGCGAGGCTGGAGGCAGGAGACTAGAGGCGAGGCGAGGTTTGAGGTTGGAGGTTTGAGACTTGAGTCGAGGCAGGAGGCTGGAGACTTGAGGTGAGGCTGGAGGCTGGAGGCCGGAGACTTGAGGCAAGGATGGAGGCTGGAGGCAGGAGACTTGAGGCGAGGCTGGAGACTTGAGGCGAGGCTGGAGGCAGCAGATTTAAGGCGAGGCTGGAGGCTGGAGACTTGAGGCGAGGCTGGAGGCTGGAGGCAGGAGACTTTAGGCGAGGCAGGAGGTTGGAGGCATGAGACGAGGCGTGGCTGGAGGCTGGAGGCATGAAATGAGGCGAGGCTGGAGGCTGGAGGCATGAGGCGAGTTGAGGCTGGAGGCTGGAGGCATGAGACGAGGCGAGGCTGGAGGCTGGAGGCATGAAATGAGGCGAGGCTGGAGGCTGGAGTAATGAGACGAATTGAGGCTGGAGGCTGGAGGCATGAGACGAGGCGAGGCTGGAGGCTGGAGACTTGAGGCGAGGCTGGAGGCTGGAGGCCGGAGACTTGAGGCGAGGCGAGGCTGGAGGCAGGAGAGTTGAGGTGAGGTTTGAGGCTGGAGATTTGAGGCAAGGCTGTAGGCTGGAGGCTTGAGGCGAGGCTGGAGGATGGAGGCCGGAGACTTGATGCGAGGCGAGGCTGGAGGCTGGAGACTTGAGGCGAGGCTGGAGGCTGGAGGATTGAGGCGAGGCTGGAGGCAGGAGGCAGGAGACTTGAGGCGAGGCTGGAGGCTGGAGGCTGGAGACTTGAGGCGATGCTGGAGGCCGGAGACTTGAGGCGAGGCTGGAAGCTTGAGGCCGGAGACTTGAGGCGAGGCTGGAGGCTGGATGCCGGAGACTTGAGGCGAGGCTGGAGGCAGGAGACTTGAGGAGAGGCTGGAGGCAGGAGACTTGAGGCGAGGTGAGGCTGGAGGCAGGAGACTTGAGGCGAGGATGGAGGCTGGTGGCAGGAGACTTGAGGCGAGGCTGGAGGCTGGAGGCTGGAGACTTGAGGCGAGGCTGGAGGCTGGAGGCAGGAGACTTGAAGCGAGGCTGGAGGCTGGAGGCAGGAGACTTGAGGCGAGGCTGGAGGCTGGAGGCCGGAGACGAGGCGAGGCTGGAGGCAGGAGGCAGGAGACTTGAGGCGAGGCTGGAGGCTGGAGGCTGGAGACCTGAGGCGAGGCTGGAGGCTGGTGGCAGGAGACTTGAGGCGAGGCTGGAGGCAGGAGACTAGAGGCGAGGCGAGGTTTGAGGCTCGAGGTTTGAGACTTGAGTCGAGGCAGGAGGCTGGAGACTTGAGGTGAG
The DNA here is from genome assembly GCF_030028105.1 of Mobula birostris. NCBI lineage: Eukaryota > Metazoa > Chordata > Chondrichthyes > Myliobatiformes > Myliobatidae > Mobula > Mobula birostris. Next base: position 17,031 of record NW_027276563.1, on the reverse strand, counting down.
GCTGGAGGCTGGAGGCAGGAGATTTGAGGCGAGGCTGGAGGCAGGAGACTTGAGGCGAGGCGAGGCTGGAGGCTGGAGACTTGAGGCGAGGCTGGAGGCTGGAGACCAGAGGTGAGGCTGGAGGCTGGAGGCACGAGATTTGAGGCGAGGCTGGAGGCTGGAGGCATGAAACGAGGCGAGGCTGGAGGCTGGAGGCATGAAACGAGGCGAGGCTGGAGGCTGGAGGCATGAGACGAGGCGAAGCTGGAGGGCGGAGACTTGAGGCGAGGCTGGAGGCTGGAGGCATGAGACGAGGCGAAGCTGGAGGGCGGAGACTTGAGGCGAGACTGGAGGCATGAGACAAGGTGAGGCTGGAGACTGGAGGCATGAGACGAGGCGAGGCTGGAGGCTGGAGGCATGAGACGAGGCGAGGCTGGAGGCTGGTGGCAGGAGACTTGAGGCATGGCTGGAGGCTGGAGACAGGAGACTTGAGGCGAGGCTGGAGGCTGGAGGCAGGAGACTTGAGGCGAGGCTGGAGGCTGGAGGCAGCAGACTTCAGGCGAGGCTGGAGGCTGGAAGCAGGAGACTTGAGGCGAGGCTGGAGGCTGGAGGCAGGAGACTTGAGGCAAGGCTGGAGCCTGGAGGCATGAGATGAGGCGAGGCTGGAGGCTGGAGGCATGAGACGAGTCGAAGCTGGAGGTCGGAGATTTGAGGCGAGGCTGGAGAAATGAGACGAGGCGAGGCTGGAGACTGGAGGAATGAGACGAGGTGAGGCTGGAGGCAGGAGACTTGAGGCGAGGCTAGAGAGAGGAGACTTGAGGCGAGGCTGGAGGCTGGAGACTTGAGGCGAGGCTGGAGACTTGAGGCGAGGCTGGAGGCTGGAGGCAGGAGACTTGAGGCGAGGCTGGAGGCCGGAGACTTGAGGTGAGGCTAGAGGCAGGAGACTTGAGGCGAGGCTGGAGGCTGTAGGCAGGAGACTTGAGGTGAGGCGAGGCTGGAGGCCGGAGTCTTGAGGCGAGGCTGGAGGCAGGAGACTTGAGGCTGGAGGCTGGAGGCTGGAGCCTTGAGGCGAGGCTGGAGACTGGAGACTTGAGGCGAGGCTGGAGGCTTGAGGCCAGAGATTTGAGGCGAGGCTGGAGGAGGCAGGCATGAGACGAGGCGAGGCTGGAGGCATGAGACGAGGCGAAGCTGGAGGCAGGAGGCAGGAGACTTGAGGCGAGGCTGGAGTCTGGAGGCCTGAAACGAGGCGAGGCTGGAGGATGGAGGCTGGAGACTTGAGGCGAGGCTGGAGGCAGGAGACTAGAGGCGAGGCGAGGTTTGAGGTTGGAGGTTTGAGACTTGAGTCGAGGCAGGAGGCTGGAGACTTGAGGTGAGGCTGGAGGCTGGAGGCAGGAGATTTGAGGCGAGGCTGGTGGCAGGAGACTTGAGGCTGGAGGCTGGAGGCTGGAGGCTGGAGCCTTGAGGTGAGGCTGGAGACTGGAGACTTGAGGCGAGGCTGGAGGCTTGAGGCCGGAGATTTGAGGCGAGGCTGGAGGCTGCAGGCATGTGACGAGGCGAGGCTGGAGGCTGGAGACCTGAGGTGAGGCTGGAGGCTGGAGGCAGGAGATTTGAGGCAAGGCTGGAGCCTGGAGGCATGAGATGAGGCGAGGCTGGAGGCTGGAGGCATGAGACGAGTCGAAGCTGGAGGTCGGAGATTTGAGGCGAGGCTGGAGAAATGAGACGAGGCGAGGCTGGAGACTGGAGGAATGAGACGAGGTGAGGCTGGAGGCAGGAGACTTGAGGCGAGGCTAGAGAGAGGAGACTTGAGGCGAGGCTGGAGGCTGGAGACTTGAGGTGAGGCTGGAGACTTGAGGCGAGGCTGGAGGCTGGAGGCAGGAGACTTGAGGCGAGGCTGGAGGCCGGAGACTTGAGGTGAGGCTAGAGGCAGGAGACTTGAGGCGAGGCTGGAGGCTGTAGGCAGGAGACTTGAGGTGAGGCGAGGCTGGAGGCCGGAGTCTTGAGGCGAGGCTGGAGGCAGGAGACTTGAGGCTGGAGGCTGGAGGCTGGAGCCTTGAGGCGAGGCTGGAGACTGGAGACTTGAGGCGAGGCTGGAGGAGGCAGGCATGAGACGAGGCGAGGCTGGAGGCATGAGACGAGGCGAAGCTGGAGGCAGGAGGCAGGAGACTTGAGGCGAGGCTGGAGTCTGGAGGCCTGAAACGAGGCGAGGCTGGAGGATGGAGGCTGGAGACTTGAGGCGAGGCTGGAGGCAGGAGACTAGAGGCGAGGCGAGGTTTGAGGTTGGAGGTTTGAGACTTGAGTCGAGGCAGGAGGCTGGAGACTTGAGGTGAGGCTGGAGGCTGGAGGCCGGAGACTTGAGGCAAGGATGGAGGCTGGAGGCAGGAGACTTGAGGCGAGGCTGGAGACTTGAGGCGAGGCTGGAGGCAGCAGATTTAAGGCGAGGCTGGAGGCTGGAGACTTGAGGCGAGGCTGGAGGCTGGAGGCAGGAGACTTTAGGCGAGGCAGGAGGTTGGAGGCATGAGACGAGGCGTGGCTGGAGGCTGGAGGCATGAAATGAGGCGAGGCTGGAGGCTGGAGGCATGAGGCGAGTTGAGGCTGGAGGCTGGAGGCATGAGACGAGGCGAGGCTGGAGGCTGGAGGCATGAAATGAGGCGAGGCTGGAGGCTGGAGTAATGAGACGAATTGAGGCTGGAGGCTGGAGGCATGAGACGAGGCGAGGCTGGAGGCTGGAGACTTGAGGCGAGGCTGGAGGCTGGAGGCCGGAGACTTGAGGCGAGGCGAGGCTGGAGGCAGGAAAGTTGAGGTGAGGTTTGAGGCTGGAGATTTGAGGCAAGGCTGTAGGCTGGAGGCTTGAGGCGAGGCTGGAGGATGGAGGCCGGAGACTTGATGCGAGGCGAGGCTGGAGGCTGGAGACTTGAGGCGAGGCTGGAGGCTGGAGGATTGAGGCGAGGCTGGAGGCAGGAGGCAGGAGACTTGAGGCGAGGCTGGAGGCTGGAGGCTGGAGACTTGAGGCGATGCTGGAGGCCGGAGACTTGAGGCGAGGCTGGAGGCTTGAGGCCGGAGACTTGAGGCGAGGCTGGAGGCTGGATGCCGGAGACTTGAGGCGAGGCTGGAGGCAGGAGACTTGAGGAGAGGCTGGAGGCAGGAGACTTGAGGTGAGGCTGGAGGCTGGAAACTTGAGGTGAGGCTGGAGACTGGAGGCTGGAGGCGAGATTGGAGGCTGGAGGCTGGAGATTTGAGGCGAGGCTGGAGGCTGGAGGCAGGAGACTTGAGGCGAGGCGAGGCTGGAGGCTGGAGACTTGAGGCGAGGCTGGAGGCTGGAGACCTGAGGTGAGGCTGGAGGCTGGAGGCAGGAGATTTGAGGCAAGGCTGGAGCCTGGAGGCATGAGATGAGGCGAGGCTGGAGGCTGGAGGCATGAGACGAGTCGAAGCTGGAGGTCGGAGATTTGAGGCGAGGCTGGAGAAATGAGACGAGGCGAGGCTGGAGACTGGAGGAATGAGACGAGGTGAGGCTGGAGGCAGGAGACTTGAGGCGAGGCTAGAGAGAGGAGACTTGAGGCGAGGCTGGAGGCTGGAGACTTGAGGCGAGGCTGGAGACTTGAGGCGAGGCTGGAGGCTGGAGGCAGGAGACTTGAGGCGAGGCTGGAGGCCGGAGACTTGAGGTGAGGCTAGAGGCAGGAGACTTGAGGCGAGGCTGGAGGCTGTAGGCAGGAGACTTGAGGTGAGGCGAGGCTGGAGGCCGGAGTCTTGAGGCGAGGCTGGAGGCAGGAGACTTGAGGCTGGAGGCTGGAGGCTGGAGCCTTGAGGCGAGGCTGGAGACTGGAGACTTGAGGCGAGGCTGGAGGAGGCAGGCATGAGACGAGGCGAGGCTGGAGGCATGAGACGAGGCGAAGCTGGAGGCAGGAGGCAGGAGACTTGAGGCGAGGCTGGAGTCTGGAGGCCTGAAACGAGGCGAGGCTGGAGGATGGAGGCTGGAGACTTGAGGCGAGGCTGGAGGCAGGAGACTAGAGGCGAGGCGAGGTTTGAGGTTGGAGGTTTGAGACTTGAGTCGAGGCAGGAGGCTGGAGACTTGAGGTGAGGCTGGAGGCTGGAGGCCGGAGACTTGAGGCAAGGATGGAGGCTGGAGGCAGGAGACTTGAGGCGAGGCTGGAGACTTGAGGCGAGGCTGGAGGCAGCAGATTTAAGGCGAGGCTGGAGGCTGGAGACTTGAGGCGAGGCTGGAGGCTGGAGGCAGGAGACTTTAGGCGAGGCAGGAGGTTGGAGGCATGAGACGAGGCGTGGCTGGAGGCTGGAGGCATGAAATGAGGCGAGGCTGGAGGCTGGAGGCATGAGGCGAGTTGAGGCTGGAGGCTGGAGGCATGAGACGAGGCGAGGCTGGAGGCTGGAGGCATGAAATGAGGCGAGGCTGGAGGCTGGAGTAATGAGACGAATTGAGGCTGGAGGCTGGAGGCATGAGACGAGGCGAGGCTGGAGGCTGGAGACTTGAGGCGAGGCTGGAGGCTGGAGGCCGGAGACTTGAGGCGAGGCGAGGCTGGAGGCAGGAGAGTTGAGGTGAGGTTTGAGGCTGGAGATTTGAGGCAAGGCTGTAGGCTGGAGGCTTGAGGCGAGGCTGGAGGATGGAGGCCGGAGACTTGATGCGAGGCGAGGCTGGAGGCTGGAGACTTGAGGCGAGGCTGGAGGCTGGAGGATTGAGGCGAGGCTGGAGGCAGGAGGCAGGAGACTTGAGGCGAGGCTGGAGGCTGGAGGCTGGAGACTTGAGGCGATGCTGGAGGCCGGAGACTTGAGGCGAGGCTGGAGGCTTGAGGCCGGAGACTTGAGGCGAGGCTGGAGGCTGGATGCCGGAGACTTGAGGCGAGGCTGGAGGCAGGAGACTTGAGGAGAGGCTGGAGGCAGGAGACTTGAGGCGAGGTGAGGCTGGAGGCAGGAGACTTGAGGCGAGGATGGAGGCTGGTGGCAGGAGACTTGAGGCGAGGCTGGAGGCTGGAGGCTGGAGACTTGAGGCGAGGCTGGAGGCAGGAGACTTGAAGCGAGGCTGGAGGCTGGAGGCAGGAGACTTGAGGCGAGGCTGGAGGCAGGAGACTTGAGGAGAGGCTGGAGGCAGGAGACTTGAGGCGAGGTGAGGCTGGAGGCAGGAGACTTGAGGCGAGGATGGAGGCTGGTGGCAGGAGACTTGAGGCGAGGCTGGAGGCTGGAGGCTGGAGACCTGAGGCGAGGCTGGAGGCTGGTGGCAGGAGACTTGAGGCGAGGCTGGAGGCAGGAGACTAGAGGCGAGGCGAGGTTTGAGGCTGGAGGTTTGAGACTTGAGTCGAGGCAGGAGGCTGGAGACTTGAGGTGAGGCTGGAGGCTGGAGGCAGGAGATTTGAGGCGAGGCTGGAGGCAGGAGACTTGAGGCGAGGCGAGGCTGGAGGCTGGAGACTTGAGGCGAGGCTGGAGGCTGGAGACCAGAGGTGAGGCTGGAGGCTGGAGGCACGAGATTTGAGGCGAGGCTGGAGGCTGGAGGCATGAAACGAGGCGAGGCTGGAGGCTGGAGGCATGAGACGAGGCGAAGCTGGAGGGCGGAGACTTGAGGCGAGACTGGAGGCATGAGACAAGGTGAGGCTGGAGACTGGAGGATGAGACGAGGCGAGGCTGGAGGCTGGAGGCATGAGACGAGGCGAGGCTGGAGGCTGGTGGCAGGAGACTTGAGGCATGGCTGGAGGCTGGAGACAGGAGACTTGAGGCGAGGCTGGAGGCTGGAGGCCTGAAACGAGGCGAGGCTGGAGGCTGGAGGCTGGAGACTTGAGGCGAGGCTGGAGGCAGGAGACTAGAGGCGAGGCAAGGTTTGAGGTTGGAGGTTTGAGACTTGAGTCGAGGCAGGAGGCTGGAGACTTGAGGTGAGGCTGGAGGCTGGAGGCTGGAGACTTGAGGCGAGGCTGGAGGCCGGAGACTTGAGGCGAGGCTGGAGGCTGGAGGCCGGAGACTTGAGGCGAGGCTGGAGGCTGGAGGCCGGAGACTTGAGGCGAGGTTGGAGGCTGGAGGCATGAGACGAGGCGAGGCTGGAGGCAGGAGACTTGAGGCGAGGCTGGAGGCTGGAGACAGGAGACTTTAGGCGAGGCAGGAGGTTGGAGGCATGAGACGAGGCAAAGCTGGAGGCTGGAGGCATGAAATGAGGCGAGGCTGGAGGCTGGAGGCATGAGAGGAGTTGAGGCTGGAGGCTGGAGGCATGAGACAAGGCGAGGCTGGAGGCTGGAGACTTGAGGCGAGGCTGGAGGCTGGAGGCCGGAGACTTGAGGCGAGGCGAAGCTGGAGGCTGGAGGCAGGAGACTTGAGGGGAGGATGGAGGCTGGTGGCAGGAGACTTGAGGCGAGGCTGGAGGCTGGAGGCCGGAGACTTGAGGCGAGGATGGAGGCTGGAGGCAGGAGACTTGAGGCGAGGCTGGAGGCCGGAGACTTGAGACGAGGCTGGAGGCTGGAGGCTGGAGACTTGAGGTGAGGCTGGAGACTGGAGGCTGGAGGCGAGATTGGAGGCTGGAGGCTGGAGATTTGAGGCGAGGCTGGAGGCTGCAGGCATGAGACGAGGCGAGGCTGGAGGCAGGAGGCAGGAGACTTGAGGCGAGGCTGGAGGCTGGAGGCAGGAGACTTGAGGCGAGGCGAGGCTGGAGGCTGGATACTTGAGGCGAGGCTGGAGGCTGGAGACCTGAGGTGAGGCTGGAGGCTGGAGGCAGGAGATTTGAGGCGAGGCTGGAGCCTGGAGGCATGAGATGAGGCGAGGCTGGAGGCTGGAGGCATGAGACGAGTCGAAGCTGGAGGCCGGAGACTTGAGGCGAGGCTGGAGGAATGAGACGAGGCGAGGCTGGAGACTGGAGGCATGAGACGAGGTGAGGCTGGAGGCTGGAGGCAGGAGACTTGAGGCGAGGCTGGAGTTAGGAGATTTGAGGCGAGGCTGGAGGCATGAGACGAGGCGAGGCTGGAGACAGGATATTTGAGGCGAGGCGTGGCTGGAGGCTGGAGGCATGAGACGAGGTGAGGCTGGAGGCTGGAGGCATGAGACAAGGCGAGGCTGGAGGCAAGATCCTTGAGGCATGGCTGGAGGCTGGAGACAGGAGACTTGAGGCGAGGCTGAGGGCAGGAAACTTGATGCATTTCTGGAGGCTGGAGGCCGGAGACTTGAGGCGAGGCTAGAGGCTGGAGGCAGAAGACTTGAGGCAAGGCTGGAGGCTGGAGGCAGGAGACTTGTGGCGAGGCTGGAGGCTGGAGGCTGGAGACTTGAGGCGAGGCTGGAGGCTGGAGGCAGGAGACTTGAGGCGAGGCTGGAGCGAGGAGACTTGAGGCGAGGCTGGAGGCTGGAGGCCGGAGACTTGAGGCGAGGCGAGGCTGGAGGCAGGAGAGTTGAGGTGAGGCTTGAGGCTGGAGATTTGAGGCAAGGCTGGAGGCAGCAGACTTCAGGCGAGGCTGGAGGCTGGAAGCAGGAGACTTGAGGCGAGGCTGGAGGCTGGAGGCAGGAGACTTGAGGCAAGGCTGGAGCCTGGAGGCATGAGATGAGGCGAGGCTGGAGGCTGGAGGCATGAGACGAGTCGAAGCTGGAGGTCGGAGATTTGAGGCGAGGCTGGAGAAATGAGACGAGGCGAGGCTGGAGACTGGAGGAATGAGACGAGGTGAGGCTGGAGGCAGGAGACTTGAGGCGAGGCTAGAGAGAGGAGACTTGAGGCGAGGCTGGAGGCTGGAGACTTGAGGCGAGGCTGGAGACTTGAGGCGAGGCTGGAGGCTGGAGGCAGGAGACTTGAGGCGAGGCTGGAGGCCGGAGACTTGAGGTGAGGCTAGAGGCAGGAGACTTGAGGCGAGGCTGGAGGCTGTAGGCAGGAGACTTGAGGTGAGGCGAGGCTGGAGGCCGGAGTCTTGAGGCGAGGCTGGAGGCAGGAGACTTGAGGCTGGAGGCTGGAGGCTGGAGCCTTGAGGCGAGGCTGGAGACTGGAGACTTGAGGCGAGGCTGGAGGCTTGAGGCCAGAGATTTGAGGCGAGGCTGGAGGAGGCAGGCATGAGACGAGGCGAGGCTGGAGGCATGAGACGAGGCGAAGCTGGAGGCAGGAGGCAGGAGACTTGAGGCGAGGCTGGAGTCTGGAGGCCTGAAACGAGGCGAGGCTGGAGGATGGAGGCTGGAGACTTGAGGCGAGGCTGGAGGCAGGAGACTAGAGGCGAGGCGAGGTTTGAGGTTGGAGGTTTGAGACTTGAGTCGAGGCAGGAGGCTGGAGACTTGAGGTGAGGCTGGAAGCTGGAGGCAGGAGATTTGAGGCGAGGCTGGTGGCAGGAGACTTGAGGCTGGAGGCTGGAGGCTGGAGGCTGGAGCCTTGAGGTGAGGCTGGAGACTGGAGACTTGAGGCGAGGCTGGAGGCTTGAGGCCGGAGATTTGAGGCGAGGCTGGAGGCTGCAGGCATGTGACGAGGCGAGGCTGGAGGCTGGAGACCTGAGGTGAGGCTGGAGGCTGGAGGCAGGAGATTTGAGGCAAGGCTGGAGCCTGGAGGCATGAGATGAGGCGAGGCTGGAGGCTGGAGGCATGAGACGAGTCGAAGCTGGAGGTCGGAGATTTGAGGCGAGGCTGGAGAAATGAGACGAGGCGAGGCTGGAGACTGGAGGAATGAGACGAGGTGAGGCTGGAGGCAGGAGACTTGAGGCGAGGCTAGAGAGAGGAGACTTGAGGCGAGGCTGGAGGCTGGAGACTTGAGGTGAGGCTGGAGACTTGAGGCGAGGCTGGAGGCTGGAGGCAGGAGACTTGAGGCGAGGCTGGAGGCCGGAGACTTGAGGTGAGGCTAGAGGCAGGAGACTTGAGGCGAGGCTGGAGGCTGTAGGCAGGAGACTTGAGGTGAGGCGAGGCTGGAGGCCGGAGTCTTGAGGCGAGGCTGGAGGCAGGAGACTTGAGGCTGGAGGCTGGAGGCTGGAGCCTTGAGGCGAGGCTGGAGACTGGAGACTTGAGGCGAGGCTGGAGGAGGCAGGCATGAGACGAGGCGAGGCTGGAGGCATGAGACGAGGCGAAGCTGGAGGCAGGAGGCAGGAGACTTGAGGCGAGGCTGGAGTCTGGAGGCCTGAAACGAGGCGAGGCTGGAGGATGGAGGCTGGAGACTTGAGGCGAGGCTGGAGGCAGGAGACTAGAGGCGAGGCGAGGTTTGAGGTTGGAGGTTTGAGACTTGAGTCGAGGCAGGAGGCTGGAGACTTGAGGTGAGGCTGGAGGCTGGAGGCCGGAGACTTGAGGCAAGGATGGAGGCTGGAGGCAGGAGACTTGAGGCGAGGCTGGAGACTTGAGGCGAGGCTGGAGGCAGCAGATTTAAGGCGAGGCTGGAGGCTGGAGACTTGAGGCGAGGCTGGAGGCTGGAGGCAGGAGACTTTAGGCGAGGCAGGAGGTTGGAGGCATGAGACGAGGCGTGGCTGGAGGCTGGAGGCATGAAATGAGGCGAGGCTGGAGGCTGGAGGCATGAGGCGAGTTGAGGCTGGAGGCTGGAGGCATGAGACGAGGCGAGGCTGGAGGCTGGAGGCATGAAATGAGGCGAGGCTGGAGGCTGGAGTAATGAGACGAATTGAGGCTGGAGGCTGGAGGCATGAGACGAGGCGAGGCTGGAGGCTGGAGACTTGAGGCGAGGCTGGAGGCTGGAGGCCGGAGACTTGAGGCGAGGCGAGGCTGGAGGCAGGAGAATTGAGGTGAGGTTTGAGGCTGGAGATTTGAGGCAAGGCTGTAGGCTGGAGGCTTGAGGCGAGGCTGGAGGATGGAGGCCGGAGACTTGATGCGAGGCGAGGCTGGAGGCTGGAGACTTGAGGCGAGGCTGGAGGCTGGAGGATTGAGGCGAGGCTGGAGGCAGGAGGCAGGAGACTTGAGGCGAGGCTGGAGGCTGGAGGCTGGAGACTTGAGGCGATGCTGGAGGCCGGAGACTTGAGGCGAGGCTGGAGGCTTGAGGCCGGAGACTTGAGGCGAGGCTGGAGGCTGGATGCCGGAGACTTGAGGCGAGGCTGGAGGCAGGAGACTTGAGGAGAGGCTGGAGGCAGGAGACTTGAGGCGAGGTGAGGCTGGAGGCAGGAGACTTGAGGCGAGGATGGAGGCTGGTGGCAGGAGACTTGAGGCGAGGCTGGAGGCTGGAGGCTGGAGACTTGAGGCGAGGCTGGAGGCTGGAGGCAGGAGACTTGAAGCGAGGCTGGAGGCTGGAGGCAGGAGACTTGAGGCGAGGCTGGAGGCTGGAGGCCGGAGACGAGGCGAGGCTGGAGGCAGGAGGCAGGAGACTTGAGGCGAGGCTGGAGGCTGGAGGCTGGAGACCTGAGGCGAGGCTGGAGGCTGGTGGCAGGAGACTTGAGGCGAGGCTGGAGGCAGGAGACTAGAGGCGAGGCGAGGTTTGAGGCTGGAGGTTTGAGACTTGAGTCGAGGCAGGTTGAGGCTGGAGGTTTGAGACTTGAGTCGAGGCAGGAGGCTGGAGACTTGAGGTGAGGCTGGAGGCTGGAGGCAGGAGATTTGAGGCGAGGCTGGAGGCAGGAGACTTGAGGCGAGGCGAGGCTGGAGGCTGGAGACTTGAGGCGAGGCTGGAGGCTGGAGACCAGAGGTGAGGCTGGAGGCTGGAGGCACGAGATTTGAGGCGAGGCTGGAGGCTGGAGGCATGAAACGAGGCGAGGCTGGAGGCTGGAGGCATGAAACGAGGCGAGGCTGGAGGCTGGAGGCATGAGACGAGGCGAAGCTGGAGGGCGGAGACTTGAGGCGAGGCTGGAGGCTGGAGGCATGAGACGAGGCGAAGCTGGAGGGCGGAGACTTGAGGCGAGACTGGAGGCGTGAGACAAGGTGAGGCTGGAGACTGGAGGCATGAGACCAGGCGAGGCTGGAGGCTGGAGGCATGAGACGAGGCGAGGCTGGAGGCTGGTGGCAGGAGACTTGAGGCATGGCTGGAGGCTGGAGACAGGAGACTTGAGGCGAGGCTGGAGGCTGGAGGCAGGAGACTTGAGGCGAGGCTGGAGGCTGGAGGCAGCAGACTTCAGGCGAGGCTGGAGGCTGGAAGCAGGAGACTTGAGGCGAGGCTGGAGGCTGGAGGCAGGAGACTTGAGGCGAGGCTGGAGGCAGGAGACGAGGCGAGGCTGGAGGCTGGAGACTTGAGGCGAGGCTGGAGGCTGGAGGCTATAGACGACTTGAGGCGAGGCTGGAGGCTGGAAACTTGAGGCGAGGCTGGAGGCTGCAGGCATGAGACGAGGTGAGGCTGGAGGCAGGAGGCAGGAGACTTGAGGCGAGGCTGGAGGCTGGAGACTTGAGGCGAGGCTGGAGGCTGGAGGCTGGAGATTTGTTGTGAGGCTGGAGGCTGGAGGCCGGAGACTTGAGGCGAGGTCGGGGCTGGAGACTTGAGGCGAGGCTGGAGGCTGGAGGCCAGAGATTTGAGGCGAGGCTGGAGGCATGAGACGAGGCGAGGCTGGATGCAGGAGGCAGGAGACTTGAGGCGAGGCTGGAGGCTGGAGTCTTGAGGCGAGGCTAGAGGCTGGAGGCAGGAGACTTGAGGCGAGCCTGGAGGCTGGAGGCATGAGAAGAGGCGAGGCTGGAGGCTGGAGTCTTGAGGCGAGGCTGGAGGCAGGAGGCCGGAGATTTGAGGCGAGGCTGGAGGCTGGAGGCTGGAGAATTGAGGCAAGGCTGGAGGTTGGAGGCATGAGGAGGCTGGAGGCTGGAGGCTGGAGACTTGAGGCGAGGCTGGAGGCTGGAGGCTGGAGACTTGAGGCGAGGCTGGAGGTTGGAGGCATGAAACGAGGTGAGGCTGGAGGCTGGAGGCATGAGACGAGTTGAGACTGGAGGCTGGAGACTTGAGGCGAGGCTGGAGGCCGGAGACTTGAGGTGAGGCTGGAGGCTGGAAACTTGAGGTGAGGCTGGAGACTGGAGGCTGGAGGCGAGATTGGAGGCTGGAGGCTGGAGATTTGAGGCGAGGCTGGAGGCTGGAGGCAGGAGACTTGAGGCGAGGCGAGGCTGGAGGCTGGAGACTTGAGGCGAGGCTGGAGGCTGGAGACCTGAGGTGAGGCTGGAGGCTGGAGGCAGGAGATTTGAGGCAAGGCTGGAGCCTGGAGGCATGAGATGAGGCGAGGCTGGAGGCTGGAGGCATGAGACGAGTCGAAGCTGGAGGTCGGAGATTTGAGGCGAGGCTGGAGAAATGAGACGAGCGAGGCTGGAGACTGGAGGAATGAGACGAGGTGAGGCTGGAGGCAGGAGACTTGAGGCGAGGCTAGAGAGAGGAGACTTGAGGCGAGGCTGGAGGCTGGAGACTTGAGGCGAGGCTGGAGACTTGAGGCGAGGCTGGAGGCTGGAGGCAGGAGACTTGAGGCGAGGCTGGAGGCCGGAGACTTTAGGTGAGGCTAGAGGCAGGAGACTTGAGGCGAGGCTGGAGGCTGTAGGCAGGAGACTTGAGGTGAGGCGAGGCTGGAGGCCGGAGTCTTGAGGCGAGGCTGGAGGCAGGAGACTTGAGGCTGGAGGCTGGAGGCTGGAGCCTTGAGGCGAGGCTGGAGACTGGAGACTTGAGGCGAGGCTGGAGGCTTGAGGCAGAGATTTGAGGCGAGGCTGGAGGAGGCAGGCATGAGACGAGGCGAGGCTGGAGGCATGAGACGAGGCGAAGCTGGAGGCAGGAGGCAGGAGACTTGAGGCGAGGCTGGAGTCTGGAGGCCTGAAACGAGGCGAGGCTGGAGACTTGATGCGAGGCTGGAGGCAGGAGACTAGAGGCGAGCGAGGTTGAGGTTGGAGGTTTGAGACTTGAGTCGAGGCAGGAGGCTGGAGACTTGAGGTGAGGCTGGAGGCTGGAGGCAGGAGATTTGAGGCGAGGCTGGTGGCAGGAGACTTGTGGCTGGAGGCTGGAGGCTGGAGGCTGGAGCCTTGAGGTGAGGCTGGAGACTGGAGACTTGAGGCGAGGCTGGAGGCTTGAGGCCGGAGATTTGAGGCGAGGCTGGAGGCTGCAGGCATGTGACGAGGCGAGGCTGGAGGCATGAGACGAGGCGAAGCTGGAGGCAGGAGGCAGTAGACTTCAGGCGAGGCTGGAGTCTGGGGGCCTGAAACGAGCGAGGCTGGAGGCTGGAGGCTGGAGACTTGAGGCGAGGCTGGAGGCAGGTGACTAGAGGCGAGGCGAGGTTTGAGGCTGGAGGTTTGAGACTTGAGTCGAGGCAGGAGGCTGGAGACTTGAGGTGAGGCTGGAGGCTGGAGGCAGGAGATTTGAGGCGAGCTGGAGGCAGGAGACTTGAGGCGAGGCTGGAGGCTGGAGGCAGGAGACTTGAAGCGAGGTTGGAGGCTGGAGGCATGAGACGAGGCGAGGCTGGAGGCAGGAGACTTGAGGCGTGGCTGGAGGCTGGAGGCAGGAGACTTGAGGTGAGGCTGGAGGCTGGAGGCAGGAGACTTGAGGTGAGGCTGGAGGCTGGAGGCAGGAGACTTCAAGCGAGGCTGGAGGCTGGAGGCAGGAGACTTGAGGCGAGGCTGGAGGCAGCAGATTTAAGGCGAGGCTGGAGGCTGGAGACTTGAGGCGAGGCTGGAAGCTGGAGGCACTAGACTTTAGGCGAGGTAGGAGGTGGAGGCATGAGACGAGGCGAGGCTGGAGGCTGGAGGCATGAAATGAGGCGAGGCTGGAGGCTGGAGGCATGAGACGAGTTGAGGCTGGAGGCTGGAGGCATGAGACGAGGCGAGCTGGAGGCTGGAGACTTGAAGCGAGGCCGGAGGCTGGAGGCCGGAGACTTGAGGCGAGGCGAGGCTGGAGGCAGGAGAGTTGAGGTGAGGTTTGAGGCTGGAGATTTGAGCAAGGTTGGAGGCTGGAGGCTTGAGGCGAGCTGGAGGCTGGAGGCCGGAGACTTGAGGCGAGGCTGGAGGCAAGTGACTAGAGGCGAGGCGAGGTTTGAGGCTGGAGGTTTGAGACTTGAGTCGAGACAGGAGGCTGGAGACTTGAGGTGAGGCTGGAGGCTGGAGGCTGGAGATTTGAGGTGAGGCTGAGGCAGGAGACTTGAGGCGAGGCTGGAGGCTGGAGGCAGGAGACTTGAAGCGAGGTTGGAGGCTGGAGGCATGAGACGAGGCGAGGCTGGAGGCAGGAGACTTGAGGCGTGGCTGGAGGCTGGAGGCAGGAGACGAGGCGAGGCTGAGGCTGGAGGCAGGTGACTTGAGGTGAGGCTGGAGGCTGGAGGCAGGAGACTTCAAGCGAGGCTGGAGGCTGGAGGCAGGAGACGAGGCGAGGCTGGAGGCAGCAGATTTAAGGCGAGGCTGGAGGCTGGAGACTTGAGGCGAGGCTGGAAGCTGGAGGCAGGAGACTTTAGGCGAGGCAGGAGGTTTGAGGCATGAGACGAGGCGAAGCTGGATGCTGGAGCATGAAATGAGGCGAGGCTGGAGGCTGAGGCATGAGACGAGTTGAGGCTGGAGGCTGGAGGCATGAGACGAGGCGAGGCTGGAGGCTGGAGACTTGAAGCGAGGCCGGAGGCTGGAGGCCGGAGACTTGAGGCGAGGCGAGGCTGGAGGCAGGAGAGTTGAGGTGAGGTTTGAGGCTGGAGATTTGAGGCAAGGCTGGAGGCTGGAGGCTTGAGGCGAGGCGAGGCTGGAGGCTGGAGACTTGAGGCGAGGCTGGAGGCTGGAGGATTGAGCGAGGCTGGAGGCAGGAGGCAGGAGACTTGAGGCGAGGATGGAGGCTGGTGGCAGGAGACTTGAGGCGAGGCTGGAGGCTGGAGGCTGTAGACTTGAGGCGAGGCTGGAGCCGGAGACTTGAGGCGAGGCTGGAGGCTGGAGGCCGGAGACTTGAGGCGAGGCTGGAGGCAGGAGACTTGAGGAGAGGCTGGAGGCAGGAGACTAGAGGCGAGGCGAGGTTTGAGGTTGGAGGTTTGAGACTTGAGTCGAGGCAGGAGGCTGGAGACTTGAGGTGAGGCTGGAAGCTGGAGGCAGGAGATTGAGGCGAGGCTGGTGGCTGGAGACTTGAGGCTGGAGGCTGGAGGCTGGAGGCTGGAGCCTTGAGGTGAGGCTGGAGACTGGAGACTTGAGGCGAGGCTGGAGGCTTGAGGCCGGAGATTTGAGGCGAGGCTGGAGGCTGCAGGCATGTGACGAGGCGAGGCTGGAGGCTGGAGACCTGAGGTGAGGCTGGAGGCTGGAGGCAGGAGATTTGAGGCAAGGCTGGAGCCTGGAGGCATGAGATGAGGCGAGGCTGGAGGCTGGAGGCATGAGACGAGTCGAAGCTGGAGGTCGGAGATTTGAGGCGAGGCTGGAGAAATGAGACGAGGCGAGGCTGGAGACTGGAGGAATGAGACGAGGTGAGGCTGGAGGCAGGAGACTTGAGGCGAGGCTAGAGAGAGGAGACTTGAGGCGAGGCTGGAGGCTGGAGACTTGAGGTGAGGCTGGAGACTTGAGGCGAGGCTGGAGGCTGGAGGCAGGAGACTTGAGGCGAGGCTGGAGGCCGGAGACTTGAGGTGAGGCTAGAGGCAGGAGACTTGAGGCGAGGCTGAGGCTGTAGGCAGGAGACTTGAGGTGAGGCGAGGCTGGAGGCCGGAGTCTTGAGGCGAGGCTGGAGGCAGGAGACTTGAGGCTGGAGGCTGGAGGCTGGAGCCTTGAGGCGAGGCTGGAGACTGGAGACTTGAGGCGAGGCTGGAGGAGGCAGGCATGAGACGAGGCGAGGCTGGAGGCATGAGACGAGGCGAAGCTGGAGGCAGGAGGCAGGAGACTTGAGGCGAGGCTGGAGTCTGGAGGCCTGAAACGAGGCGAGGCTGGAGGATGGAGGCTGGAGACTTGAGGCGAGGCTGGAGGCAGGAGACTAGAGGCGAGGCGAGGTTTGAGGTTGGAGGTTTGAGACTTGAGTCGAGGCAGGAGGCTGGAGACTTGAGGTGAGGCTGGAGGCTGGAGGCCGGAGACTTGAGGCAAGGATGGAGGCTGGAGGCAGGAGACTTGAGGCGAGGCTGGAGACTTGAGGCGAGGCTGGAGGCAGCAGATTTAAGGCGAGGCTGGAGGCTGGAGACTTGAGGCCGAGGCTGGAGGCTGGAGGCAGGAGACTTTAGGCGAGGCAGGAGGTTGGAGGCATGAGACGAGGCGTGGCTGGAGGCTGGAGGCATGAAATGAGGCGAGGCTGAGGCTGGAGGCATGAGGCGAGTTGAGGCTGAGGCTGGAGGCATGAGACGAGGCGAGGCTGGAGGGCTGGAGGCATGAAATGAGGCGAGGCTGGAGGCTGGGAGTAATGAGACGAATTGAGGCTGGAGGCTGGAGCATGAGACGAGGCGAGGCTGGAGGCTGGAGACTTGAGGCGAGGCTGGAGGCTGGAGGCCGGAGACTTGAGGCGAGGCGAGGCTGGAGGCAGGAGAGTTGAGGTGAGGTTTGAGGCTGGAGATTTGAGGCAAGGCTGTAGGCTGGAGGCTTGAGGCGAGGCTGGAGGATGGAGGCCGGAGACTTGATGCGAGGCGAGGCTGGAGGCTGGAGACTTGAGGCGAGGCTGGAGGCTGGAGGATTGAGGCGAGGCTGGAGGCAGGAGGCAGGAGACTTGAGGCGAGGCTGGAGGCTGGAGGCTGGAGACTTGAGGCGATGCTGGAGGCCGGAGACTTGAGGCGAGGCTGGAGGCTTGAGGCCAGGAGACTTGAGGCGAGGCTGGAGGCTGGATGCGGAGACTTGAGGCGAGGCTGGAGGCAGGAGACTTGAGGAGAGGCTGGAGGCAGGAGACTTGAGGCGAGGTGAGGCTGGAGGCAGGAGACTTGAGGCGAGGATGGAGGCTGGTGGCAGGAGACTTGAGGCGAGGCTGGAGGCTGGAGGCTGGAGACTTGAGGCGAGGCTGGAGGCTGGAGGCAGGAGACTTGAAGCGAGGCTGGAGGCTGGAGGCAGGAGACTTGAGGCGAGGCTGGAGGCTGGAGGCGGAGACGAGGCGAGGCTGGAGGCAGGAGGCAGGAGACTTGAGGCGAGGCTGGAGGCTGGAGGCTGGAGACCTGAGGCGAGGCTGGAGGCTGGTGGCAGGAGACTTGAGGCGAGGCTGGAGGCAGGAGACTAGAGGCGAGGCGAGGTTTGAGGCTGGAGGTTTGAGACTTGAGTCGAGGCAGGAGGCTGGAGACTTGAGGTGAGGCTGGAGGCTGGAGGCAGGAGATTTGAGGCGAGGCTGGAGGC
>NW_027276562.1:0-37984 GCF_030028105.1 Mobula birostris | reverse complement strand
CCTGAAACGAATCTAGGCAGGAGGCTGGAGGCAGGAGACCTGAGGCGAGGCGAGGCTGGAGGCTGGAGGCAGGCTCCTCCTGGGCAGGGCGCGGTTCACCTTATCATGGCATGGTACTCCTGTGCAGGGCGCCGATCACCACCCGACAGACGCAAGGGACAGTAAGGGACAGGAATAAGCGCAGGTAACGGCGAGACGGAATGGCTTACCCGACGGAGGCAAGGGACAGGAAGGGACAGAACCAACCCCAGCTAACAGCAAGACGGCCTGGCTTACATGGGCGGAGGGAAGGCACAGGTAGGGAGCTTGGTACAGGGTAGCTCCAGGACAAGACTGCTGGCGAGACGAGGCGTGAGTTACCAGAAAGACAAAGCAAGCCTTCAGGCAACGCAAGGGGAGACAAGAACTTCAGGCGAGGCGAGAGTTACCGGCAAGACAGGGATCGGCTTAGGGCGAGGAAAAAGTAGACAGAGAAAGGGATACAAAGAGTAAGGACAAGAAGAATCCAGCATCCAGCCCCAATGAGCATCAGCTGCCTCAATTAGCTCAACAAGAACAGAAACAGGATAGATATGAAAACCTGGAGTAAGGGTCGATGGACCGGACCGTGAACCGGAATACAGACTTCACTGACCGGAACATGACAATACACCCACCTACGGGAGCCTCCTGGCGACAAACAGAGTATCCAGACTATTGACGACCAGGGCTTGTGGGAGAGTATGTGACAGAAGGAACTCCGTGTGGCAAGAGGAAAACGACAGCGTGTGTGTCGCTGGGTCCATGGTTGGCTGGATTGTTCTGTCATAATGCCGTGGCTGGGAACGGATCCAACTGCAAGACACAGACACTGAAGTACAACGGACAGGACTAGGATAGAGGGAGATGGCAAGGACATGGACACGAAAACTGGAACCCGGAACAGGACTGGACAAGAGAGCTGGGAGCCCAAGCTTGGACTCCGAGCCAGAGACTTGACAAGGACCCTGTACTTTGGTCTTGCTTCTGGCCCAGACCCCAGAAGTAGGCAAGGACAAGGCTTGGAAGGCAGGCAGGACAATGCAGGAGACTGCAGGCTTGAGGCTAGAAGTTAGAGATTTGGCTTGGCAAGTGGCTGAAGGCAGAAGACTCGAGGCGATGCGTGGCAGCAGGCTGGAGGCAGGAGACTCGAGGCGAGGCTTGGCAGGAGGCTGGAGCCAGGAGACTCGAGGCGAGGCTCGACCGGAGGCTGGAGGCAGGAAACCTGAGGTGATGCTAGGCTGGAGGCTGGAGGCAGGAGTCTCGAGGCGAGGCTTGGCAGGAGGATGGAGGCAGGAGACTCGAGGCGAAGCTTGGCAGGAGGCAGGAGCCAGGAGTCTCGAGGCGAGGCATGGCAGGGGCTGAAGGCAGGAGACTCAAGGCAAAGATTGGCAGGAGGCAGGAGTCGCGAGACGAGGCTTGGCGGGAGGATAAAGGCAGGAGACTCTAGGCGAGGCTTGGCAGGAGACTGGAGGCGAGACTAGGCAGGAGGCTGGAGACAGGAGACTGGAGACGATGCTTGGCAGGAGAATCGAGGCGAGGCTGGAGGCAGGAAACTCGAGCGAGACTAGGTTGGAGTTTGGAGGGAATAAGTCTGAGACGAGGCTAGGAAGGAGGCTGGAGGCAGGAAACCTGAGGCGAGGCTAGACTGGAGGCTGGAAACTGGAGACTCGAGGCGAGACTTGGCAGGGGGGTGGAGACAGGAGACTCGTGGCGGGGCTTGGCAGGAGGCTGGAGGCAGGAGACTCGAGACGAGGCTTGGCAGGAGGCTGGAGACAGAATACTCGAGACGAGGTATGGCAGGGGGCTGAAGGCAGGAGACTCGAGTTGAAGCTTGGCAGGAGGCTGAGGGCAGGAAACCTCAGGCGAGGCTAGGCTGGAGGCTGGAGACAGGAGACTCGAGGCGAGGCTTTGCAGGAGGCATGAGTCTCGAGGCGAGGCCTGGCAGGAGGCTAAAGGCAGGAGACACGATGCGAGGCTTGGCAGGAGGATGGAGGCGAGACTAGGCAGGAGGCTGGAGACAGGAGCCTCGAGGCGAGGCTTGGCAGGAGACTGGAGACAGGAGACTCGAGGCGAGGCTTGGCAGGAGGCTGGAGACAGGAGACTCGAGGCGAGGCTTGGCAGGAGGCGGGACGCAGGAGACTCGAGACGAGACTAGGCTGGAGGCTGTGGCAGGAAACCTGAGACGAGGCTAGGCAGGAGGCTGGAGGTAGGAGACCTGAGGCGAGGCGAGGCTGGAGGCTGGAGGCAGTATACTCCAGGGCAGGGCGCGGTTCAACTTAGCAGGGCGTGGTACTCCTGTGCAGGGCGCAGATCACCACCCGACAGAGGCAAGGGACAGGAAGGGACAGAAATAACCCCAGCTAACAGCAAGACGGCCTGGCTTACATGGGCGGAGGGAAGGGACAGGTAGGGAGCTAGGTACAGGGTGGCTCCAGGACAAGACTGCTGGCGAAACGAGGCGTGAGTTACCAACAAGACAAGGCAAGGCTTCAGGCAACGCAAGGCGGGACAAGAACTTCAGGCGAGGCGAGAGGTACCGGCAAGACAGGGCTCGGCTTCAGGCGAGTAAACAGAAGACAGAGGAAGGGATACACGGAGTAAGGACAAGAAGAATCCAGCAGCCACGCCTGGGTCTCTGAAGGTATTTATGCAGCCAGCCCCAATGAACATCAGCTGCCTCAATTAGCTCAACAAGAACAGAAACAGGGTAGATATGAAAATCTGGAGTAAGGGTCGATTGACCGGACAGTGAACCAGAATACAGACTTCACTAACCGGAACATGACAACACACCCACACACCCCCACCCCCCAACCCACGGGAGCCTCCTGGCTACCAAACAGAGTATCCAGACTATAGACGACCCGGACGTGTGGGAGAGTATGTGACAGAAAGGAACTCCGGGTGACAAGAGGAAAACGACAGTGTCTGTGTCGCTGGGTCCATGGTTGGCTGGATTGATCTGTCATAAGGCGGTGGCTGGGAACGGACCCAAGTGCAAGACACAGACACTGAAGTACAAAGGACAGAACTAGGATACAGGGCGATAGCAAGTACATGGACACGAAAAATCGGAACCCGGAACAGGACTGGACAAGAGAGCTTGGAGCCCAAGCTTGGACTCCGAGTCAGAGAGTTGTCAAGGACCCAGTACATGGTTTGCCTCTGGCCCAGACCACAGAACTAGGCAAGGACGAGGCTTGGAAGGCAGGCAGAACGAGGCAGGAGTCTGCAGACAGGACGAGGCAGCAGTCTGCAGGCTTGAGGCTAGAAGTTAGAGACTTGGCTTGGCTTGGCAAGAGGCTGAAGGCAGAAGATTCGAGGCGAGGCTTGGCCGCAGGCTGGAGGCAGGAGCCTCGAGGCCAGGCTAGGCAGGAGGTTGGAGCAGGAAACCTATGGCGAGGCTAGGCAGGAGGCTGGCAGCAGTAGAATTGAGGCGAAGCTTGGCAGGAGGCTGGAGGTAGGAGAATGCAGGCGAGGCTAGACAGGAGGATGGAGTCAGGAAAATTGAGGCGAGGCTAGACTGAGGCTGGAGACAAGAGTCCCGAGGCGAGGCTTGGCAGGAGGCTGGAGACAAGAGACTTGTGGCGAGGCTTGGCAGGAAACTCGAGGCGAGGCTTGGCAGGAGGCTGGAGGCAGAATTCTCGAGACGAGGTATGGCAGGGGGCTGAAGGCAGGAGACTCGAGTTGAAGCTAGGCAGGAGGCTGGAGGCAGGAAACCTGAGGCGAAGCTAGGCTGGAGGCTGGAGACAGGAGACTCGAGGCGAGGCTTTGCGGGAGGCATGAGTCTCGAGGCGATGCCTGGCAGGAAGCTAAAGGCGGGAGACTCGAGGCGAGGCTTGGCAGGAGGCTGGAGGCGAGACTAGGCAGGAGGCTGGAGACAGGAGACTCGAGGCGAGGCATGGCAGGAGGCTGGAGACAGGAGACTCCAGGCGAGGCTTGGCAGCAGGCTGGAGACAGGAGACACGAGGCGAGGCTTGGCAGGAGGCTGGAGACAGGAGACTCGAGGCGAGGCTTAGCAGGAGAAGGGAGTCAGGAGACTCGAGACGAGACTAGGCTGGAGGCTGTGGCAGGAAACCTGAGGCGAAGCTAGGCTGGAGGCTGGAGACAGGAGACTCGAGGCGAGGCTTTGCAGGAGTCTCGAGGCGAGGCTGGAGGCAGGAGACTAGAGGCGAGACTATGCTCGAGTTTGGAGGCGGGAAGCCTGAAACGAATCTAGGCAGGAGGCTGGAGGCAGGAGACCTGAGGCGAGGCGAGGCTGGAGGCTGGAGGCAGGCTCCTCCTGGGCAGGGCGCGGTTCACCTTATCATGGCATGGTACTCCTGTGCAGGGCGCCGATCACCACCCGACAGACGCAAGGGACAGTAAGGGACAGGAATAAGCGCAGGTAACGGCGAGACGGAATGGCTTACCCGACGGAGGCAAGGGACAGGAAGGGACAGAACCAACCCCAGCTAACAGCAAGACGGCCTGGCTTACATGGGCGGAGGGAAGGCACAGGTAGGGAGCTTGGTACAGGGTAGCTCCAGGACAAGACTGCTGGCGAGACGAGGCGTGAGTTACCAGAAAGACAAAGCAAGCCTTCAGGCAACGCAAGGGGAGACAAGAACTTCAGGCGAGGCGAGAGTTACCGGCAAGACAGGGATCGGCTTAGGGCGAGGAAAAAGTAGACAGAGAAAGGGATACAAAGAGTAAGGACAAGAAGAATCCAGCATCCAGCCCCAATGAGCATCAGCTGCCTCAATTAGCTCAACAAGAACAGAAACAGGATAGATATGAAAACCTGGAGTAAGGGTCGATGGACCGGACCGTGAACCGGAATACAGACTTCACTGACCGGAACATGACAATACACCCACCTACGGGAGCCTCCTGGCGACCAAACAGAGTATCCAGACTATTGACGACCAGGGCTTGTGGGAGAGTATGTGACAGAAAGGAACTCCGTGTGGCAAGAGGAAAACGACAGCGTG
This sequence comes from Mobula birostris, assembly GCF_030028105.1. Classification (NCBI taxonomy): domain Eukaryota; kingdom Metazoa; phylum Chordata; class Chondrichthyes; order Myliobatiformes; family Myliobatidae; genus Mobula; species Mobula birostris. Next base: position 32,990 of record NW_027276562.1, on the reverse strand, counting down.
TGTGTCGCTGGGTCCATGGTTGGCTGGATTGTTCTGTCATAATGCCGTGGCTGGGAACGGATCCAACTGCAAGACACAGACACTGAAGTACAACGGACAGGACTAGGATAGAGGGAGATGGCAAGGACATGGACACGAAAACTGGGAACCCGGAACAGGACTGGACAAGAGAGCTGGGAGCCCAAGCTTGGACTCCGAGCCAGAGACTTGACAAGGACCCTGTACTTTGGTCTTGCTTCTGGCCCAGACCCCAGAAGTAGGCAAGGACAAGGCTTGGAAGGCAGGCAGGACAATGCAGGAGACTGCAGGCTTGAGGCTAGAAGTTAGAGATTTGGCTTGGCAAGTGGCTGAAGGCAGAAGACTCGAGGCGATGCGTGGCAGCAGGCTGGAGGCAGGAGACTCGAGGCGAGGCTTGGCAGGAGGCTGGAGCCAGGAGACTCGAGGCGAGGCTCGACCGGAGGCTGGAGGCAGGAAACCTGAGGTGATGCTAGGCTGGAGGCTGGAGGCAGGAGTCTCGAGGCGAGGCTTGGCAGGAGGATGGAGGCAGGAGACTCGAGGCGAAGCTTGGCAGGAGGCAGGAGCCAGGAGTCTCGAGGCGAGGCATGGCAGGGGCTGAAGGCAGGAGACTCAAGGCAAAGATTGGCAGGAGGCAGGAGTCGCGAGACGAGGCTTGGCGGGAGGATAAAGGCAGGAGACTCTAGGCGAGGCTTGGCAGGAGACTGGAGGCGAGACTAGGCAGGAGGCTGGAGACAGGAGACTGGAGACGATGCTTGGCAGGAGAATCGAGGCGAGGCTGGAGGCAGGAAACTCGAGCGAGACTAGGTTGGAGTTTGGAGGGAATAAGTCTGAGACGAGGCTAGGAAGGAGGCTGGAGGCAGGAAACCTGAGGCGAGGCTAGACTGGAGGCTGGAAACTGGAGACTCGAGGCGAGACTTGGCAGGGGGGTGGAGACAGGAGACTCGTGGCGGGGCTTGGCAGGAGGCTGGAGGCAGGAGACTCGAGACGAGGCTTGGCAGGAGGCTGGAGACAGAATACTCGAGACGAGGTATGGCAGGGGGCTGAAGGCAGGAGACTCGAGTTGAAGCTTGGCAGGAGGCTGAGGGCAGGAAACCTCAGGCGAGGCTAGGCTGGAGGCTGGAGACAGGAGACTCGAGGCGAGGCTTTGCAGGAGGCATGAGTCTCGAGGCGAGGCCTGGCAGGAGGCTAAAGGCAGGAGACACGATGCGAGGCTTGGCAGGAGGATGGAGGCGAGACTAGGCAGGAGGCTGGAGACAGGAGCCTCGAGGCGAGGCTTGGCAGGAGACTGGAGACAGGAGACTCGAGGCGAGGCTTGGCAGGAGGCTGGAGACAGGAGACTCGAGGCGAGGCTTGGCAGGAGGCGGGACGCAGGAGACTCGAGACGAGACTAGGCTGGAGGCTGTGGCAGGAAACCTGAGACGAGGCTAGGCAGGAGGCTGGAGGTAGGAGACCTGAGGCGAGGCGAGGCTGGAGGCTGGAGGCAGTATACTCCAGGGCAGGGCGCGGTTCAACTTAGCAGGGCGTGGTACTCCTGTGCAGGGCGCAGATCACCACCCGACAGAGGCAAGGGACAGGAAGGGACAGAAATAACCCCAGCTAACAGCAAGACGGCCTGGCTTACATGGGCGGAGGGAAGGGACAGGTAGGGAGCTAGGTACAGGGTGGCTCCAGGACAAGACTGCTGGCGAAACGAGGCGTGAGTTACCAACAAGACAAGGCAAGGCTTCAGGCAACGCAAGGCGGGACAAGAACTTCAGGCGAGGCGAGAGGTACCGGCAAGACAGGGCTCGGCTTCAGGCGAGTAAACAGAAGACAGAGGAAGGGATACACGGAGTAAGGACAAGAAGAATCCAGCAGCCACGCCTGGGTCTCTGAAGGTATTTATGCAGCCAGCCCCAATGAACATCAGCTGCCTCAATTAGCTCAACAAGAACAGAAACAGGGTAGATATGAAAATCTGGAGTAAGGGTCGATTGACCGGACAGTGAACCAGAATACAGACTTCACTAACCGGAACATGACAACACACCCACACACCCCCACCCCCCAACCCACGGGAGCCTCCTGGCTACCAAACAGAGTATCCAGACTATAGACGACCCGGACGTGTGGGAGAGTATGTGACAGAAAGGAACTCCGGGTGACAAGAGGAAAACGACAGTGTCTGTGTCGCTGGGTCCATGGTTGGCTGGATTGATCTGTCATAAGGCGGTGGCTGGGAACGGACCCAAGTGCAAGACACAGACACTGAAGTACAAAGGACAGAACTAGGATACAGGGCGATAGCAAGTACATGGACACGAAAAATCGGAACCCGGAACAGGACTGGACAAGAGAGCTTGGAGCCCAAGCTTGGACTCCGAGTCAGAGAGTTGTCAAGGACCCAGTACATGGTTTGCCTCTGGCCCAGACCACAGAACTAGGCAAGGACGAGGCTTGGAAGGCAGGCAGAACGAGGCAGGAGTCTGCAGACAGGACGAGGCAGCAGTCTGCAGGCTTGAGGCTAGAAGTTAGAGACTTGGCTTGGCTTGGCAAGAGGCTGAAGGCAGAAGATTCGAGGCGAGGCTTGGCCGCAGGCTGGAGGCAGGAGCCTCGAGGCCAGGCTAGGCAGGAGGTTGGAGCAGGAAACCTATGGCGAGGCTAGGCAGGAGGCTGGCAGCAGTAGAATTGAGGCGAAGCTTGGCAGGAGGCTGGAGGTAGGAGAATGCAGGCGAGGCTAGACAGGAGGATGGAGTCAGGAAAATTGAGGCGAGGCTAGACTGAGGCTGGAGACAAGAGTCCCGAGGCGAGGCTTGGCAGGAGGTTGGAGGCGAGAAACCTGAGGCGAGGCTAGGCTGGAGGCTGGAGATAGGATTGCCCAGAAAGCTGGAGGCAGGAGACTCGAGGCGAGGCTTCGCAGGAGGCTCGAGGCAGGAGACTCGAGGCGAGGCTTGGCAGGAAGCTGGAGGCAGGAGACTCGAGGCGAGACGTGGCAGGAGGCTGAAGGCAGGAGACTCGAAGCGAGGCTTGGCAGGAGGCTGGAGGCAGGAGACACGAGTCGTGGCATGGTAGGAGGCTGGAGGCAGGAGACTCGAGGTGGGGCTTGCAAGGAGGCTGCAGGCGAGACTAGACAGGAGTCTTGAGACAGGAGACTCGAGGCGAGGCTTGGCAGGAGACTCGAGGCGAGGCTTGGCAGGAGGCTGGAGGCAGGAGCCTCGAGGCCAGGCTAGGCAGGAGGTTGGAGCAGGAAACCTGTGGCGAGGCTAGGCAGGAGGCTGGCAGCAGCAGAATTGAGGCGAAGCTTGGCAGGAGGCTGGAGGTAGGAGACGAGGTGAGGCTTGGCAGGAGGCTGGAGGCAAGAGACTCGAGGCGAGGCTTGGCAGGACGCTGGAGGCAGGAGACTCGAGGCGAGTCTTGGCAGGAGTCTGGACGCAGGAGACTCGAGGCGAGGCTTGGCAGGAGGCTGGTGATATGAGACTCGTGGTGAGTCTTGACAGGAGGCTGAAGGCAGGATACTCGATGCGTGGCTTGACAGGAGCGTGGATGCAGGAGAATAGTGGCGAGACTTAGCAGGAGGCTGGTGGCAGGAGACTCGAGGCGAGTCTTGGCAGGAACATGGAGGGAGGAGACCCGAGGCGATGCTAGGCAGTATGCTGGAGACAGGAAAGCCGAGGCGAGGCTAGGCAGGGTGCTGGAGGCAGGATACTCGAGGCGAGGCTTGGCAGGAGGCTCGAGGCAGGAGACTCGAGGCGAGGCTTGGCAGGAAGCTGGAGGCAGGAGACTCGAGGCGAGGCTTGCAAGGAGGCTGGAGGCGAGACTAGACAGGAGTCTGGAGACAGGAGACTCGAGGCAAGGCTTGGCAGGAGACTGGAGGCGAGGCTGGAGGCAGGAGGCTCGAGGCGAAACTAGGCTGGAGGTTGGAGGCAGGAAGCCTGAGCCGAGGCTAGGCAGGAGGCTGGAGGCAGGAGCCCCGAGGCGTAGCTTGGCAGGAAGCTTGAGGCTAGAGGAATGCTACTCCTGGGCAGGGCGCAGTTCACCTTAGCATGGCATGGTACTCCTGTGCAGGGCGCGGATCACCACCCGACAGAGGCAAGGGACAGGAAGGGACAGAGCCAAGCGCAGGTAACGGCGAGACGGCCTGGCTTATCCGACGGAGGCAAGGGACAGGAAGGCAGAGGAAGATATACACGGAGTAAGGACAAGAACAATCCAGCAGCCACGCCTGGGTCCCTGAAGCTATTTATGCAGCCAGCCCCAATGAGCATCAGCTACCTCAATCAGCTCAACAAGAACAGAAACAGGGTAGATATGAAAACCTGGAGTAAGTGTCGATGGACCGGACCGTTAACCGGGATATAGACTTCACTGACCGGAACATGACAATACACCCACCCTGTTCCACCACCCGACGGTAGCCTCCTGGCGACCAAACAGAGTATCCAGACTATGGACGACCCGGGCGGGTGGGAGAGTATGTAACAGAAAGGAACTCCGGGTGGCAGGAGGAAAACGACAGTGTCTGTGTCGCTGGGTCCATGGTTGGCTGGATTGTTCTGTCATAAGGCGGTGGCTGGGAACGGACCAAAGTGCAAGACACAGACACTGAAGTACAACGGACAGTACTAGGATACAGGGTGATGACAAGGACATGGACACGAAAACTGGGAACGCGGAACAGGACTGGACAAGAGAGCTAGGAGCCCAAGCTTGGACTCCTGGCCAGAGACTGGACAAGGACCCAGTACTTGTGTCTTACCTCTGGCCCGGACCCCAGAACGAGGCAAAGACGAAGCTTGGAAGGCAGGCAGAACGAGGCAGGAGTCTTCAGGTTTGGGGCAAGAGGTTAGAGACTTGGCTTGGCTTGGCAGCAGGCTGGAGGCAGGAGACTCGAGGCGAGACATGGCAGGAAGCTGGAGGCAGGAGACTCGAGGCGAGACATGGCAGGAGACAGGAGTCTCGAGGCGAGGCTTGGCAGGAGGCTGGAGGCAGACTTCTCCAGGGCAGGGCGCGGTTCACCTTAGCAGGGCGTGGCACTCCTGTGCAGGGCGCAGATCACCACCCGACAGAGGCAAGGGACAGGAAGGGAGAGAACCAAGCGCAGGTAACGGCGAGACGGCCTGGCTTACCCGACGGAGGTAAGGGACAGGAAGGGACAGAACCAACCCCAGCTAACAGCAAGACGGCCTGGCTTACCTTGGCGGAGGGAAGGGACAGGTAGGGAGGTAGGTACAGGGTGGCTCCAGGACAAGACTGCTGGCGAGACGAGGCGTGAGTTACCAGCAAGACAAGTCAAGGCTTCAGGCAACGCAAGGCGAGTCAAGAACTTCAGGCGAGGCGAGAGTTACCGGCAAGACAGGGCTCGGCTTCAGGCGAGGAAACAGAAGATAGAGGAAGGGATACTCGGTGTAAGGACAAGAAGAATCCAGCAGCCACGCCTGGGTCTCTGAAAGTATTTATGCAGCCAGCCCCAGTGAGCATCAGCTGCCTCAATTAGCTCAACAGGAACAGCAACAGGGCAGATATGAAAACCTGGAGTAAGGGTCGATGGACCGGACCGTGAACCGGAATACAGACTTCACTGACCGGAACATGATAGTACACTCACCCCTACAACTCACGGGAGCTTCCTGGCGACCACACAGAGTATCCAGCCTATTGACGACCCGGGCTTCTGGGAGAGTATGTGAGAGAAAGGAACTCCGGGTGGCAAGAGGAAAACGTCAGTGTCTGTGTCGCTGGGTCCATGGTTGGCTGGATTGTTCTGTCATAAGGCGGTGGCTGGGAACAGACCCAAGTGCAAGACACAAAAACTGAAGTACAACGGACAGAACTAGGATACAGGGCGATAGCAAGGACATGGACACGAAAACTGGGAACCCGGAACAGGACTGGACAAGAGAGCTAGGAGCCCAAGCTTGGACTCCGAGCCAGAGACTTGAAAAGGACCCAGTAATTGGGTCTTGCCTCTGGCCCAGACCCCAGAACTAGGCAAGGACGAGGCTTGGAAGGCAGGAAGAACGAGGCAGGAGGCTGCAGGCAGGAGTCTTCAGGCTTGAGGCTAGAAGTTAGAGACTTGGCTTTGCTTGGCAAGAGGCTGAACACAGAAGACTCGAGGCGAGGCCTGGCAGGAGGCTGGAGGCAGGATACTCGAGGCGGGGCTTGGCAGGAGGCTGGAGTCAGGAGACTCGAGGGGAGACTAGGCCAGAGGCTGGAGGCCGGAAACCAGGGGTGAGGCTAGGCTGGAGGCTGGAGCCAGGAGACTCGAGGCGAGACTAGTTTGGAGTTTGGAGGCAGGAAGCCTGAGACCAGGCTAGACAAGAGGCAGGAGGCAGGAGACCTGAGGCGAGGCGAGGCTGGAGGCTGGAGACAGGAGACTCGAGGCGATGCTTGGCAGGAGGCTAGAGGCAGGAGACTCGAGGCGAGGATTGGCAGGAGGCTAAAGGCAGGAGACTTGAGGCGAGGCTTGGCAGGAGGCTGGAGGCGAGACTAGGCAGGAGGCTGGAGGCAGGAGACTCGAGGCGAGGTTTGGCAGGAGTCTCGAGGCGTGTCTGGAGGCAGGAGACTAGAGGCGAGACTATGCTGGAGTTTGGAGGCGGGAAGCCTGAGGCGAAGCTTGGCAGGAGGCTGGAGGTAGGAGTATGCAGGCGAGGCTAGACAGGAGGATGGAGTCAGGAAAATTGAGGCGAGGCTAGGCTGAGGCTGGAGACAGGAGTCTCGAGGCGAGGGTTGGCAGGAGGTTGGAAACAGGAGACTCGAGGCGAGGCTTGGCAGGGTGCTGCAGACAGGAACTCGTGGCGAGGCTTGGCAGGAGATTGGAGGCGGGAAACCTGAGGCGAGGTTAGGCTGGAGACAGGATTGCCCAGAAGGCTGGAGGCAGGATACTCGAGGCGAGGCTTGGCAGGAAGCTGGAGGCAGGAGACTCGAGGCGAGGTATGGTAGGACGCTGGAGGCAGGAGACTCGAGGCGAGGCTTGCAAGGAGGCTGGAGGCGAGACTAGACAGGAGTCTGGAGACAGGAGACTCGAGGCAAGGCTTGGCAGGAGACTGGAGGCGAGGCTGGAGGCAGGAGGCTCGAGGCGAGACTAGGCTGGAGGTTGGAGGCAGGAAGCCTGAGCCGAGGCTAGGCAGGAGGTTGGAGGCAGGAGCCCCGAGGCGTAGCTTGGCAGGAAGCTTGAGGCTAGAGGAATGCTACTCCTGGGCAGTGCGCAGTTCACCTTAGCATGGCATGGTACTCCTGTGCAGGGCGCGGATCACCACCCGACAGAGGCAAGGGACAGGAAGGGACAGAGCCAAGCGCAGGTAACGGCGAGACGGCCTGGCTTATCCGACGGAGGCAAGGGACAGGAAGGCAGAGGAAGATATACACGGAGTAAGGACAAGAACAATCCAACAGCCACGCCTGGGTCTCTGAAGGTATTTATGCAGCCAGCCCCAATGAGCATCAGCTACCTCAATTAGCTCAACAAGAACAGAAACAGGGTAGATATGAAAACCTGGAGTAAGTGTCGATGGACCGGACCGTTAACCGGAATATAGACTTCACTGACCGGAACATGACAATACACCCACCCCGCCTCTACCACCCGACGGTAGCCTCCTGGCGACCAAACAGAGTATCCAGACTATGGACGACCCGGGCGGGTGGAAGAGTATGTAACAGAAAGGAACTCCGGGTGGCAGGAGGAAAACGACAGTGTCTGTGTCGCTGGGTCCATGGTTGGCTGGATTGTTCTGTAATAAGGCGGTGGCTGGGAACGGACCAAAGTGCAAGACACAGACACTGAAGTACAACGGACAGGACTAGGATACAGGGTGATGACAAGGGCATGGACACGAAAACTGGGAACGCGTAACAGGACTGGAGAAGAGAGCTGGCAGCCCAAGCTTGGACTCCTAGCCAGAGACTGGACAAGGACCCAGTACTTGTGTCTTACCTCTGGCCCGGACCCCAGAACTAGGCAAGGAATAGGTTTGGAAGGCAGGCAGAACGAGGCAGGAGTCTTCAGGTTTGGGGCAAGAGGTTAGAGACTTGGCTTGGCTTGGCAGCAGGCTGGAGGCAGGAGACTCGAGGCGAGACATGGCAGGAGACAGGAGTCTCGAGGCGAGGCTTGGCAGGAGGCTGGAGGCAGACTCCTCCAGGGCAGGGCGCGGTTCACCTTAGCAGGGCGTGGCACTCCTGTGCAGGGCGCGCATCTCCACCCGACAGAGGCAAGGGACAGGAAGGGAGAGAACCAAGCGCAGGTAACGGCGAGACGGCCTGGCTTACCCGACGGAGGCAAGGGACAGGAAGGGACAGAACCAACCCCAGCTAACAGCAAGACAGCCTGGCTTACCTTGGCGGAGGGAAGGGACAGGTAGGGAGGTAGGTACAGGGTGGCTCCAGAACAAGACTGCTGGCGAGACGAGGCGTGAGTTACCAGCAAGACAAGTCAAGGCTTCAGGCAACGCAAGGCGAGTCAAGAACTTCAGGCGAGGCGAGAGTTACCGGCAAGACAGGGCTCGGCTTCAGGCGAGGAAACAGAAGATAGAGGAAGGGATACTCGGTGTAAGGACAAGAAGAATCCAGCAGCCACGCCTGGGTCTCTGAAGGTATTTATGCAGCCAGCCCCAGTGAGCATCAGCTGCCTCAATTAGCTCAACAGGAAGAGCAACAGGGCAGATATGAAAACCTGGAGTAAGGGTCGATGGACCGGACCGTGAACCGGAATACAGACTTCACTGACCGGAACATGATAGTACACTCACCCCCACAACTCACGGGAGCTTCCTGGCGACCAAACAGAGTATCCAGACTATTCACGACTCGGGCTTCTGGTAGAGTATGTGAGAGAAAGGAACTCCGGGTAGTAAGAGGAAAACGACAGTGTCTGTGTCGCTGGGTCCATGGTTGGCTGGATTGTTCTGTCATAAGGCGGTGGCTGGGAACGGACCCAAGTGCAAGACACAGACACTGAAGTACAACGGACAGGACTAGGATACAGGGTGATGACAAGGACATGGACACGAAAACTGGGAACCCGGAACAGGACTGGACAATAGAGCTGGGAGCCCAAGCTTGGACACCGAACCAGAGACTTGAAAAGGACCCAGTAATTGGGTCTTGCCTCTGGCCCAGACCCCAGAACTAGGCAAGGACGAGGCTTGGAAGGCAGGAAGAACGAGGCAGGAGGCTGCAGGCAGGAGTCTTCAGGCTTGAGGCTAGAAGTTAGAGACTTGGCTTTGCTTGGCAAGAGGCTGAACACAGAAGACTCGAGGCGAGGCCTGGCAGGAGGCTGGAGGCAGGATACTCGAGGCGGGGCTTGGCAGGAGGCTGGAGTCAGGAGACTCGAGGCGAGACTAGTTTGGAGTTTGGAGGCAGGAAGCCTGAGACCAGGCTAGACAAGAGGCAGGAGGCAGGAGACCTGAGGCGAGGCGAGGCTGGAGGCTGGAGACAGGAGACTCGAGGCGATGCTTGGCAGGAGGCTGGAGGCAGGAGACTCGAGGCGAGGCTTGGCAGGAGGCTGGAGCCAGGAGACTCGAGGCGAGGCTAGGCTGGAGGCTGGAGGCAGGAAACCTGAGGTGTTGCTAGGCTGGAGGCTGGAGGCAGGAGACTCGAGGCGCAGTTAGGCAGGAGGCTGGAGGCAGGAAACCCGAGGCGAGGCTAGGCTGGAGGCTGGCAGCTGCTGAATTGAGGCGAGGCTTGGCAGGAGGTTGGAGGTAGGAGATTCGAGGCGAGTCTTGGCAGGAGGCTGGAGGCAGGAAACCTGAGGCGAGGCTAGGCTGGAGGCTGGAGACAGGAGACTCGAGACGAGGCTGTGCATGAGGCTGAAGGCAGGAGACTGGAAGCGAGGCTTGGCAGGAGGCTGGCAGCAGCAAAATTGAGGCGAGGCTTAGCAGGATGCTGGAGGTAGAAGAATCGCGGCGAGGCTAGGCAGGAGGGAGCAGGGAGGAAACCTGAGCCGAGACTGGTCTGGTGGATGGAGACAGGAGGCTCGACGCGAGGCTTGTCAGGAGGTTGGAGGCAGGAGACTGGAGGCGAGGCTTGGCAGGAGGCTGGAGGCAGGAGACTCGTGGCGAGACTTGGCAGGATTCTGGAGGCAGGAGACGAGGTGAGGCTTGGCAGGAGGCTGAAACAAAATTGAGGGGAGGCTTGGCAGGAGACTCGAGGCGAGACTTGGCAGGAGTCTGGAGGCAGGAGACTGGAGGCGAGGCTTGGCAGGAGGCTGGAGGCAGGAGACTCGTGGCGAGACTTGGCAGGATTCTGGAGGCAGGAGACGAGGTGAGGCTTGGCAGGAGGCTGAAACAAAATTGAGCCGAGGCTTGGCAGGAGTCTGGAGGCAGGAGACTCGAAGCGAGGCTTCGCAGGAGGCTGGAAGCAGTGAGTCGACTCGACGCTTGGCAGGAGGGTGGAGGCAGGAGACTCAAGGCGAGGCATGGCAGGAGGCAGGAGTCTCGCGGCGAAGCTTGGCAGGAACATTGAGGCAGGAGACTCGAGGCGAAGCTAGGCAGGAGGCTGGAGGCGGAAACCGGAAGCGAGGTCAGGTTGGAGGCTGGCACCAGCAGAATTGAAGTGAGGCTTGGAAGGAGGCTAGAGTTAGGAGAATCGAGGTGAGGCTAGACAGGGGACTGGAGCCAGGAAACCTGAGGCGAGGCTAGGCTGGATGCTGGAGACAGGAGTCTCGAGGCGAGGCTTGGCAGGGTGCTGGAGGCAGGAGACGCTTGGCAGGAGGCTGGAGACAAGAGACTCGAGGCGAGGCTTGGCAGGGCGCTGGAGGCAGGAGACTCGAGGCGAGGCTTGGCAGGAGGCTGGAGGCAGGAGACACGAGGCGACGGTTGGTAGGAGGCTGGAGGCAGGAGACTCGAGGCGAGCCTTGGCAGGAGGCTGGAAGCAGTAGAGTCGAGGCGAGGCTGAGCAGGAATATGAAGGCAGGAGAACCGAGGCAAGGGTATGCGGGAGGCGGGAGGCAGGAAACCTGAGGCGAGGCTAGGCTGGGGGCTGGAAACAGGAGACTCGTGGCGAAGCTTGACAGGGGGCTGGAGGCAGGAGACTCGAGGCGAGGCTTGGCAGGAGGCTGGAGGCAGGAGACACGAGGCGAGGGTTGGTAGGAAGCTGAAGCCAGGAGACTTGAACCGAGGCTTGGCAGGAGGCTGGAGGCCGTAGACTCGAGGCGAGGCTGGGCAGGAGGCCGGAGGCAGGAAACCTGAGGCGATGCTAGGCTGGAGGCAGGAGATAGGAGTCTCGTGGCGAGGCATGGCAGGAGGCTCGAGGCAGGAGACTCGAGGCGAGGCTTGGCAGGAGGCTGGAGGCGAGACTAGGCAGGAGGCTGGAGGCAGGAGACTCGAGGCGAGACTAGGCTGGAGTTCGGAGGCAAGAAGCCTGAGACGAGGGTAGGCAGGAATCTGGAGGCAGGAGACCTGAGGCGAGGCGAGGCTGGAGGCTGGAGGCAGGGTCCTCCAGGGCAGGGCGCGTTTCACCACCCAACAGAGGCAAGGGACAGGAAGGGACAGGACTAAGCGCAGGTAACAACAAGACAGCCTGGCTTACCTTGGTAACAGAGTATAACATAGTAGCCAGACTATGGACGACCCGGGTGGGTGGGAGCGTATGTAATAGAAAGGAAATCCGGGTTGTAAGACGAAAACGACAGTGTCTGTGTCGCTGGGTTCATGGTTGGGTGGATTGTTCTGTCATAAGGCGATGGCTGGGAACGGACCCAAGTGCAAGACACAGACATTGAAGTATAACAGACAGGACTAGGATACAGGGCGATGGCAAGGACATGGACACGAAAACTAGGACCCAGAACAGGACTGGACAAGAGAGCTAGGAGCCCAAGCTTGGACACCGAGCCAGAGACTTAACAAGGACCCAGTACATGGGGTTTGCCTCTGGTCCAGACGCCAGAACTAGGCAAGGACGAGGCTTGGAAGGCAGGGAAAACGAGGCAGGAGTCTGCAGGCAGGACGAGGCAGGAGACTTCAGGCTTGAGGCTAGAAGTTATAGACTTGGCTTGGCTTAGCATGCTGAAGGCGGACGACTCGAGGCGAGGTTTGGCAGGAGGCAGGAGGCAGGAGTCTCGAGTGAAGGCTTTGCAGGAGCATGGAGTCAGGGGACTTGAGGCGAGGCTTTGCAGGTGAATGGAGTCAGGGGACTTGAGGCGAGGCTTGGCAGGAGGATGGAGGCAGGAGACTCGAGGCGAGACTTGGTAGGAGGCTGGAGGCAGGAGACTCGAGGCGAGGCTAGGCAGGAGGTTGAGGCAGGAAACATGAGGCGAGGCTAGGCAGGAGGCTGGCAGCATCAGAATTGCGGCGAGGCTTGGCAGGAGGTTGGAGAAGGAAACATGAGGCGAGGCTAGGCAGGAGGCTGGCAGCATCAGAATTGAGGCGAGCCTTGGCAGGAGGTAGGAGAATCGAGGCGAGACTGGGCAGGAGGCTGGAGGCAGGAAAACTGAGGCGAGGCTTGGCAGGAGGCTGGAGGCAGGAGACTCGAGGCGAGGCATGGCTGGGGGCTGAAGGCAGAAGATTCGAGTTGAGGATAGGCAGGAAGCTGGAGGCAGGAAACCTGAGGCGAGGCTAAGGTGGTGGATGGAGACAGGAGGCTCGACGCGAGGCTTGGCAGGAGGCTGGAGGCAGGAGACTCGAGGCGAGGCTTGGCAAATGTCTGTAGCAGGAGAATCGAGGCGAGGCTTGGCAGGAGGCTGGAGGCAGGAGACTCGAGGCGAGGCTTGGCAAGAGTCTGGAGCAGGATACTCGAGGCGAGGTTTAGCAGGAGGCTGGCAGGATCAGAATTGAGGCGAGGCTTGGCAGGAGGTTGGAGCAGGAAACATGAGGCGAGGCTAGGCAGGAGGCTGGCAGCATCAGAAATGAGGTGAGGCTTGGCTAGAGTCAGGAGACTCGAGGCGAGGCTTGGCAGGAGGCTGAAGGCAGGAAACCTGAGGCGAAGCTCGGCTGGAAGCTGGAGACAGGGGACTCCAGGCAAGGCTTGGCAGGAGGCTGGAGGCAGGAGACTCGAGGCAAGGCTTGGCAGGAGGCTGGAGGCAGGAGACTCCAGGCAAGGCTTGGCAGAAGTCTGGAGGCAGGAGACTCGAGGCGAGGCTTGGCAGGAGTCTGGAGGCAGGAGACTCGAGGCGAGGCTTGGCAGGAGGCTGAAGGCAGGAGACTCGAAACGAGGCTTGGTAGGAGGCTGGAGGCAGGAGACTCGAGGCGAGGCATGGCAGGGGGCTGAAGGCAGGAGATTCCAGTTGAGGATAGGCAGGAAGCTGGAGGCAGGAAACCTGAGGAGAGGCTATGCTGGTAGATGGAGACAGGAGGCTCGACGCGAGGCTTGGCAGGAGGCTGGAGGCAGGAAAATCGAGGCGAGGCTAGGCAGGAGGCTGGAGGCAGGAAACCTGAGGCGATGCTTTGCTTGAGGCTGGAGACAGGAGTCTCGACGCGAGGCTTGGCAGGAGGCTGGAGGCAGGAGACTCGAGGCGAGGCTTGGAAGGAGGCTAGAGGCAGAAGACTCGAGGCGAGGCTTGGCAGGAGGCTGGAGGCAGGAGACTCGAGGCGAGGCTTGGCAGAAAGCTGAAGCCAGGAGAGTCGAAGCGAGGCTTGGCAGGAGGCTGGAGACAGGAGTCTCGAAGCGAAGCTAGGCAGGAGGCTGGAGGCAGAAAACCTGAGCCGAGGCTAGGCTGGAGGCAGGAGATAGGAGTCTCGTGGCGAGGCCTGGCAGGAGGCTGGAGGCAGGAGACTCGAGGCGAGGCTAGGCAGGAGTCTGGACCTGGAGACCTGAAGCGAGACTAGGCAGCAGGCTGGCAGCAGCAGAATTGAGGCAAGGCTTTTAGGAAGATGGAGATAGAGAGACTCGTGGCGAGGCTTGACAGGAGGCTGGAGGCAGGAACCACGTGGCGAGGCTTGGCAGGAGGCTGGAGGAAAGAGACTCGAGGCGAGGCTTGGCAGGACGCTGGAGGCAAGAGACTCGAGGCGAGGCTTGGCAGGAGGCTGGAGGCAGCAGACTCAAGGCGAGCCTAAGCAGGAGGTTGGAGGCAGTAGACTCGAGGCGAGGCTGGGCAGGAATCTGAAGGCTGGAGAACCGAGGCAAGGCTATGCAGGAGGCGGGAGGCAGGAAACCTGAGGCGAGGCTATGCTGGGGGATGGAAACAGCAGAATCGAGGCGAGGCTTGGCAGGGGGATGGAGACAGGATACTCGTGGCGAGGCTTGGCGGGAGGCTGGAGGCAGGAGACTCAAGGGGAGGCTTGGCAGGAGGCAGGAGTCTCGAGGTGAGGTTTGGCAGGAGGGAAGAGGCAGGAGACTCGGGGCGAGGCTTGGCAGGAGGCTGGAGGCGAGACTAGGCAGGAGGCTGGAGACAGGAGACTCGAGGCGAGGCTGGGCAGGAAACTGAAGGCAGGAGAACCGAGGAAAGGCAATGCAGGAGGCGGGAGGCAGGAAACCTGAGGCGAGGCTATGCTAAGGGATCGAAACAGGAGACTCGAGGCGAGGCTTGGCAGGGGGATGGAGACAGGAGACTCGAGGCGAGGCTGGAGGCAAGAGACTCGAGGCGAGACTTGGCTGGAGTTTGGAGGCAGGAAGCCTGAGACGAGGCTAGGCAGGAGGCTGGAGGCAGGTGACCTGAGGCGAGGCGAGGCAGGAGGCTGGAGGACTGCTCCTCCTGGCAGGGCGCGGTTCACCTTAGCATGGTATGTTACTCCTGCGCAGGGCGCGGATCACCACCCGGCAGAGGCAAGGGACAGGAAGGGACGGAACTAAGCGCAGGTAACGGCGAGACGGCCTGTCTTACCCGACGGAAGCAAGGGACAGGAAGTTAGAGGAAGGGTTACACGGAGGAAGGACAAGAACAACGCAGCAGCCACGCCTGGGTCTCTGAAGGTATTTATGCAGCCAGCCCCCATGATCATCAGCCGCCTCAATTAGCTCAACAAGAACAGGAACAGGGTAGATATCAAAACCTGGAGTAAGGGTCGATGGACCGGAATGTGAACCGGAATACAGACTTCACTGACCGGAACATGACAATACACCCACCACCAACGCCGCCCCCCCCACCCCACGGGAGCCTCCTGGCGACCAAACCGAGTATCCAGACTATGGACGACCCGGGCGTGTGGGAGAGTATGTATCAGAAAGGAAATCCGGGTGGCAAGAGGAAAACGACTGTGTCCGTGTCGCTGGGTCCATAGTTGGCTGGATTGTTCTGTCATAAGGCGGTGGCTGGGAACGGACCCAAGTGCAAGACACTGACACTGAAGTACAACGGACAGGACTAGGATACAGGGCGATGGCAACGACATGCACACGAAAACTAGGACCCGGAACAGGACTGGACAAGAGAGCTAGGAGCCTAAGCTTGGACTCCGAGCCAGGGACTGGACAAGGACCCAGTACTTGGGTCTAACCTCTGGCCCGGACTCCAGAACTAGGCAAGGACGAGGCTTGGAAAGCAGGCAGAACGAGGCAGGAGTCTTCGGGCTTGGGGCTAGAGGTTAGAGACTTGGCTTGGCTTGGCAAGAGGCTGAAGGCAGAAGACTCGAGGCGAGGCATGCCAGCAGGCTGGAGGCAGAAGACTCGAGGAGAGACATGGCAGGAGGCTGGAGTCAGGAGACTCAAGGCGAGGCTTGTCAGGAGGCAAGTGTCTCGAGGCGAGGCTTGGCAGGAGGCTAAAGGGAGGATACCCGAGGCGAGGTACGGCAGGGGGCTGAAAGCAGGAGACTCGAGTTGATGCCAGGCAGGAGGCTGAAGGCAGGAAACCTGAGGTGAGGCTCGGCTGGAGGCTGGAGACAGGAGACACGAGGCGAGGCTTGGCAGGAGGCTCGAGGCAGAAGACTCGAGGCGAGGCTTGGCTGGAGTTCGGAGGCAAGAAGCCTGAGACGAGGCTAGGCAGGAATCTGGAGGCAGGAGACCTGAGGCGAGGCGAGGCTGGAGGCTGGAGGCAGGCTCCTCCAGGGCAGGGCGCGTTTCACCACCCGACAGAGGCAAGGGACAGGAAGGGACAGGACTAAGCGCAGGTAACAGCAAGACAGCCTGGCTTACCTTGGTAACAGAGTATAACATAGTAGCCAGACTATGGACGACCCGGGTGGGTGGGAGAGTATGTAATAGAAAGGAACTCCGGGTTGTAAGAGGAAAACGACAGTGTCTGTGTCGCTGGGTTCATGGTTGGGTGGATTGTTCTGTCATAAGGCGGTGGCTGGGAACGGACCCAAGTGCAAGACACAGACACTGAAGTACAACAGACAGGACTAGGATACAGGGCGATGGCAAGGACATGGACACGAAAACTTGGACCCAGAAAAGGACTGGACAAGAGAGCTAGGAGCCCAAATTTGGACTCCGAGCCAGAGACTTGCAAGGACCCAGTACTTGGGGTTTGCCTCTGGCTCAGACGCCAGAACTAGGCAAGGACGAGGCTTGGAAGGCAGGGAAAACGAGGCAGCAGTCTGCAGGCAGGACGAGGCAGGAGACTTCAGGATTGAGGCTAGAAGTTATAGACTTGGCTTGGCTTAGCATGCTGAAGGCAGACGACTCGAGGCGAGGCTTGGCAGGAGGCAGGAGGCAGGATTCTCCAGGCGAGGGTTGGCTGCAAGCTGGAAACAGGAGAATCGAGTCGTGTCATGGCAGGAGGCTGGCAGCAGCCGAATTCAGGCGAGGCTTGGCAGGAGGCTGCAGGTAGGAGAATCGAGGCGAGGCTAGGCAGGAGGCTGGAAGCAGGAGACTCGTGGCGAGGCTAGGCAGGAGGCTGCAGGCAGGAAACCTGAGGCGAGGCTTGACTGGAGGCTGGAGACAGGAGACTCGAGGCGAGGCTTGGCAGAAGGGTGGAGGCAGGAGACTCGAGGTGAGGCTTGGCAGGAACATGGATGCAGGAGACTCGAGGCGAGGCTTGGCGGGAGGCTGGAGACAGGAGACTCGTGGCGAGACTTGGCAGGAGGCTGGAGGCAGGAGACCCGAAGCGAGGTTTGGCAGGAGGCTGGAGACAGGAAACTCGTGGGGAGGCTTGGCAGGAGGCTGGAGGCAGGAGACTCGAGGCGAGGGTTGGCAGGAGGCTGGAAGCAGGAGACTCGAGGCGAGGGTTGGCAGGAGGCTGGAGGCAGGAGACTCGAGGCGAGGTTAGGCAGGAGGTTGGAGCAGGAAACTTGAGGCGAGGCTAGGCAGGAGACTGGAGGCAGGAGACGAGGTGAGGCTTGGCAGGAGGCTGGAGGCAAGAGATTGGAGGCGAGGGTTGGCAGGAGGCTGGAGGCAGGAGACTCGAGGCGAGGTTAGGCAGGAGGTTGGAGCAGGAAACCTGAGGCGAAGCTAGGCAGGAGGCTGGAGGCAGGAGACGAGGTGACGCTTGCAAGGAGGTTGAAGGCAGAAGACCCGAAGCGAGGCTTGGCAGGAGGCTGGAGGCAGGAGACTGGAGCCGAGGCTTTGCAGGAGCATGGAGTCAGAAGACTCGAGGCGAGTATTGGCAGGAGGCTGGTGGCAGGAGACTCGAGCCGAGGCTTTGCAGGAGCATGGAGTCAGGGGACTCGAGGATAGGCTTGGCAGGAGAATGGATGCAGGAGACTCGAGGCGAGGCTAGGCAGGAGGTTGGAGCAGGAAACATGAGGCAAGGCTAGGCCGGAGGCTGGCAGCATCAGAATTGAGGCGAGGCTTGGCAGGAGGTTGGAGCAGGAAACATGAGACGAGACTAGGCTGAGGCTGGCAGCGTCAGAATTGAGGCGAGGCTTGGCAGGAGGTTGGAGCAGGAAACATGAGGCGAGGCTAGGCAGGAGGCTGGCAGCATCAGAATTGAGGCGAGGCTAGGCAGGAGGCTGGAGGCAGGAAAACTGAGGCGAGGCTAGGCTCAAGGTTGGAGACAGGAGTCTCGAGGCCTGGCTTGGCAGGAGGCTGGTGGCAGGAGACTCGAGGCGAGGCTTGGCAGCAGGCTGGAGGCAAGAAACCTGAGGCGAAGCTAGGCTGGAGGCTGGAGACAGGAGACTCCAGGCAAGGCTTGGCAGGAGGCTGGAGGCAGGAGACTCGAGGCGAGGCTTGGCAGGAGGCTGGAGGCAGGAGATTCGAGGCGAGAGTTGGCAGGAGGCTGAAGGCAGGAGAATCCAAGCGAGGGTTGGTAGGAGGCTGGAGGCAGGAGACTCGAGGCGAGGCATGGCAGGGGGCTGAAGGCAGAACATTCGAGTTGACGATAGGCAGGAAGCTGGAGGCAGGAAACCTGAGGCGAGGCTAGGCTGGTGGATGGAGACAGGAGACTCGAGGCTAGGCTTGGCAGGAGACTTGAGGCGAGGCTTGGCAGGAGACCCGAGGCGAATCTGGAGGCAAGAGACTCGAGGCGAGACTTGGCTGGAGTTTGGAGGCAGGAAGCCTGAGACTAGGCTAGGCAGGAGGCTGGAGGCAGGTGAACTGAGGCGAGGCGAGGCTGGAGGCTGGAGGCAGGCTCCTCCTGGCAGGGCGCGGTTCACCTTAGCATGGCATGTTACTCCTGTGCAGGGTGCGGATCACCACCCGACAGAGGCAAGGGACAGAACTAAGCGCAGGCAACGGCGAGACGGCCTGGCTTAGGCCAGGGACAAGGACCCAGTACTTGGGTCTAACCCCTGGCCCGGACCCCAGAACTAGGCAAGGACGAGGCTTGGAAGGCAGGCAGAACGAGGCAGGAGTCTTCAGGCTTGGGGCTAGAGGTTAGGGACTTGGCTCGGCCTAGCAAGAGGCTGAAGGCAGAAGACTCGAGGCGAGACATGGCAGGAGGCTGGAGTCAGGAGACTCAAGGCGAGGCTTGTCAGGAGGCAAGTGTCTCGAGGCGAGGCTTGACAGGAGGTTAAAGGGAGGAGACTCGAGGCGAGGCTAGGCTGGAGGCTGGAGACAGGAGACTCCAGGGTAAGCTTGGCAGGAGGCTCGAGGCAGGAGCCTCGAGGCGAGGCTCGGCAGGAGGATGGAGGCTGGAGGCAGGAGACTCGAGGCGAGACTAGGCTGGAGTTCGGAGGCAAGAAGCCTGAGACGAGGCTAGGCAGGAATCTGGAGGCAGGAGACCTGAGGAGAGGCGAGGCTGGAGGCTGGAGTCAGGCACTTCCAGGGAAGGGCGCGTTTCACCACCCGACAGAGGCAAGGGACAAGAAAGGACAGGACTAAGCGCAAGTAACAGCAAGACGGCCTGGCTTACCTTGGTAACAGAGTATAACATAGTAGCCAGACTATGGACGACCCGGGTGGGTGGGAGAGTATATAACAGAAAGGAACTCCGGGTTGCAAGAGGAAAACGACAGTGTCTGTGTCGCTGGGTCCATGTTGGCTGGATTGTTCTGTCATAATGCGGAGGCTGGGAACGGACCCAAGTTCAAGACACAGACACTGAAGTACAACAGAAAGGACTAGGATACAGGGCGATGGCAAGGACATGGACATGAAAACTAGGACCCAGAACAGGACTGGACAAGAGAGCTAGGAGCCCAAGCTTGGACTCCGAGCCACAGACTAGACAAGGACCCAGTACTTGGGGTTTGCCTCTGGCCCAGACGCCAGAAATAGGCAAGGACGAGGCCTGGAAGGCAGGGAAAACGAGGCAGCAGTCTGCAGGCAGGACGAGGCAGGAGACTTCAGGCTTGAGGCTAGAAGTTATAGACTTGGCTTGGCTTAGCATGCTGAAGGCAGACGACTCGAGGCGAGGCTTGGCAGGAGGCAGGAGGCAGGAGTCTCCAGGCGAGGGTTGGCTGCAAGCTGGAAACAGGAGAATCGAGGCGTGTCATGGCAGGAGGCTGGCAGCAGCCGAATTCAGGCGAGGCTTGGCAGGAGGCTGCAGGTAGGAGAATCGAGGCGAGGCTAGGCAGGAGGCTGGAAGCAGGAGACTCGTGGCGAGGCTAGGCAGGAGGCTGCAGGCAGGAAACCTGAGGCGAGGCTTGACTGGAGGCTGGAGACAGGAGACTCGAGGCGAGGCTTGGCAGAAGGGTGGAGGCAGGAGACTCGAGGTGAGGCTTGGCAGGAACATGGATGCAGGAGGCTCGAGGCGAGGTTTGGCAGGAGGCTGGAGACAGGAGACTCGTGGCGAGACTTGGCAGGAGGCTGGAGGCAGGAGACCCGAAGCGAGGTTTGGCAGGAGGCTGGAGACAGGAAACTCGTGGGGAGGCTTGGCAGGAGGCTGGAGGCAGGAGACTCGAGGCGAGGGTTGGCAGGAGGTTGGAGCAGGAAACTTGAGGCGAGGCTAGGCAGGAGACTGGAGGCAGGAGACGAGGTGAGGCTTGGCAGGAGGCTGGAGGCAAGAGATTGGAGGCGAGGCTTGGCAGGACGCTGGAGGCAGGAGACTCGAGGCGAGGTTAGGCAGGAGGTTGGAGCAGGAAACCTGAGGCGAGGCTAGGCAGGAGGCTGGAGGCAGGAGACGAGGTGACGCTTGCAAGGAGGTTGAAGGCAGAAGACCCGAAGCGAGGCTTGGCAGGAGGCTGGAGGCAGGAGACTCGAGGCGAGGCTTGGCAGGAGGCTGGAGGCAGGAGACTGGAGCCGAGGCTTTGCAGGAGCATGGAGTCAGAAGACTCGAGGCGAGTATTGGCAGGAGGCTGGTGGCAGGAGACTCGAGCCGAGGCTTTGCAGGAGCATGGAGTCAGGGGACTCGAGGATAGGCTTGGCAGGAGAATGGATGCAGGAGACTCGAGGCGAGGCTAGGCAGGAGGTTGGAGCAGGAAACATGAGGCGAGGCTAGGCAGGAGGCTGGCAGCATCAGAATTGAGGTGAGGCTTGGCTAGAGTCAGGAGACTCGAGGCGAGGCTTGGCAGGAGGCTGGAGGCAGGAGACTCGAGGTGAGGCTTGGCAGGAGGCTGGAGGCAGGAGACTCGAGGCGAGGCTTGGCAGCAGGCTGGAGGCAGGAGACTCGGATCGAGGCTTAGCAGGAGGCTGGAGGCAGGAGAGTCGAGGCGAGGCTTGGCAGCAGGCTGGAGGCAAGAAACCTGAGGAGAGGCTAGGCTGGAGGCTGGAGACAGGACACTCCAGGCAAGGCTTGGCAGGAGGCTGGAGGCAGGAGACTCCAGGCGAGGCTTGGCAGGAGGCTGGAGGCAGGAGACTCGAGGCGAGGCTTGGCAGGAGGCTGGCAGCATCAGAATTGAGGCGAGGCTTGGCAGGAGGTTGGAGCAGGAAACATGAGGCGAGGCGAGGTAGGAGGCTGGCAGCATCAAAATTGAGGTGAGGCTTGGCTAGAGTCAGGAGACTCGAGGCGAGGCTTGGCAGGAGTCTGGAGTCAGGAGACTCGAGGCGAGGCTTGGCAGCAGGCTGGAGGCAAGAAACCTGAGGCGAAGCTAGGCTGGAGGCTAGAGACAGGAGACTCCAGGCGAGACTTGGCAGGAGGCTGGAGGCAGGAGACTGGATGCGAAGCTAGGCAGGAGGTTGAGGCAGTAAACATGAGGCGAGGCTAGGCAGGAGGCTGGCAGCGTCAGAAATGAGGCGAGCCTTGGCAGGAGGTAGGAGAATCGAGGCGAGGCTAGGCAGGAGGCTGGAGGCAGGAAAACTGAGGCGAGGCTAGGCTCGAGGCTGGAGACAGGAGTCTCGAGGCCTGGCTTAGCAGGAGGCTGGAAACAGCAGACTCGAGGCGAGGCTTGGCAGGAGGCTGGAGGCAGGAGTCTCGAGGCGAGGTTTGGCAGCAGGCTGGAGGCAAGAAACCTGAGGCGAAGCTAGGCTGGAGGCTGGAGACAGGAGACTCCACGCAAGGCTTGGCAGCAGGCTGGAGGCAAGAAACCGGAGGCGAAGCTAGGCTGGAGGCTGGAGACAGGAGACTCCACGCAAGGCTTGGCAGGAGGCTGGAGGCAGGAGACTCGAGGCGAGGCTTGGCAGGAGTCTGGAGGCAGGAGACTCGAGGCGAGGCTTGGCAGGAGGCTGGAGGCAGGAGAATCGAGGCGAGAGTTGGCAGGAGGCTGAAGGCAGGAGACTCGAAGCGAGGGTTGGTAGGAGGCTGGAGGCAGGAGACTCGAGGCGACGCATGGCTGGGGGCTGAAGGCAGAAGATTCGAGTTGAGGATAGGCAGGAAGCTGGAGGCAGGAAACCTGAGGCGAGGCCAGGGTGGTGGATGGAGACAGGGGGCTCGACGCGAGGCTTGGCAGAAAGCTGGAGGCAGGAGACTCGAGGCGAGGCTTGGCAAGAGTCTGTAGCAGGAGACTCGAGGCGAGGTTTGGCAGGAGGCTGGAGGCAGGAGACTCGAGGCGAGGCTTGGCAAGAGTCTGGAGCAGGATACTCGAGGCGAGGCTTGGCAGGAGGCTGGCAGTATCAGAATTGAGGCGAGGCTTGGCAGGAGGTTGGAGCAGGAAACATGAGGCGAGGCTAGGCAGGAGGCTGGCAGCATCAGAATTGAGGTGAGGCTTGGCTAGAGTCAGAAGACTCGAGGCGAGGTTTGGCAGGAGGCTGGAGGCAGGAGACTCGAGGCGAGGCTTGGCAGGAGGCTGGAGGCAGGAGACTCGAGGCGAGGCTTGGCAGCAGGCTGGAGGCAAGAAACCTGAGGCGAAGCTAGGCTGGAGGCTAGAGACAGGAGACTCCAGGCGAGACTTGGCAGGAGGCTGGAGGCAGGAGACTGGATGCGAAGCTAGGCAGGAGGTTGAGGCAGTAAACATGAGGCGAGGCTAGGCAGGAGGCTGGCAGCGTCAGAAATGAGGCGAGCCTTGGCAGGAGGTAGGAGAATCGAGGCGAGGCTAGGCAGGAGGCTGGAGGCAGGAAAACTGAGGCGAGGCTAGGCTCGAGGCTGGAGACAGGAGTCTCGAGGCCTGGCTTAGCAGGAGGCTGGAAACAGCAGACTCGAGGCGAGGCTTGGCAGGAGGCTGGAGGCAGGAGTCTCGAGGCGAGGTTTGGCAGCAGGCTGGAGGCAAGAAACCTGAGGCGAAGCTAGGCTGGAGGCTGGAGACAGGAGACTCCACGCAAGGCTTGGCAGCAGGCTGGAGGCAAGAAACCGGAGGCGAAGCTAGGCTGGAGGCTGGAGACAGGAGACTCCACGCAAGGCTTGGCAGGAGGCTGGAGGCAGGAGACTCGAGGCGAGGCTTGGCAGGAGTCTGGAGGCAGGAGACTCGAGGCGAGGCTTGGCAGGAGGCTGGAGGCAGGAGAATCGAGGCGAGAGTTGGCAGGAGGCTGAAGGCAGGAGACTCGAAGCGAGGGTTGGTAGGAGGCTGGAGGCAGGAGACTCGAGGCGACGCATGGTTGGGGGCTGAAGGCAGAAGATTCGAGTTGAGGATAGGCAGGAAGCTGGAGGCAGGAAACCTGAGGCGAGGCCAGGGTGGTGGATGGAGACAGGGGGCTCGACGCGAGGCTTGGCAGAAAGCTGGAGGCAGGAGACTCGAGGCGAGGCTTGGCAAGAGTCTGTAGCAGGAGACTCGAGGCGAGGTTTGGCAGGAGGCTGGAGGCAGGAGACTCGAGGCGAGGCTTGGCAAGAGTCTGGAGCAGGATACTCGAGGCGAGGCTTGGCAGGAGGCTGGCAGTATCAGAATTGAGGCGAGGCTTGGCAGGAGGTTGGAGCAGGAAACATGAGGCGAGGCTAGGCAGGAGGCTGGCAGCATCAGAATTGAGGTGAGGCTTGGCTAGAGTCAGAAGACTCGAGGCGAGGTTTGGCAGGAGGCTGGAGGCAGGAGACTCGAGGCGAGGCTTGGCAGGAGGCTGGAGGCAGGAGACTCGAGGCGAGGCTTGGCAGCAGGCTGGAGGCAGGAAACCTGAGGCGAAGCTAGGCTGGAAGCTGGAGGCAGGAGACTCGAGGCGAGGCTTGGCAAGAGTCTGGAGCAGGATACTCGAGGCGAGGCTTGGCAGGAGGCTGGCAGCTTCAGAATTGAGGCGAGGCTTGGCAGGAGGTTGGAGCAGGAAACATGAGGCGAGGCGAGGTAGGAGGCTGGCAGCATCAGAATTGAGGCGAGGCTTGGCAGGAGGTTGGAGCAGGAAACATGAGGCGAGGCTAGGCAGGAGGCTGGCAGCATCAAAATTGAGGTGAGGCTTGGCTAGAGTCAGGAGACTCGAGGCGAGGCTTGGCAGGAGTCTGGAGTCAGGAGACTCGAGGCGAGGCTTGGCAGGAGGCTGGAGGCAGGAGACTCGGAGCGAGGCTTAGCAGGAGGCTGGAGGCAGGAGAGTCAAGGCGAGGCTTGGCAGCAGGCTGGAGGCAAGAAACCTGAGGAGAGGCTAGGCTGGAGGCTGGAGACAGGAGACTCCAGGCAAGGCTTGGCAGGAGGCTGGAGGCAGGAGACTCGAGGCGAGGCTTGGCAGGAGGCTGGAGGCAGGAGACTCGAGGCGAGACTTGGCAGGAGGCTGGAGGCAGGAGACTCGATGCGAAGCTAGGCAGGAGGTTGAGGCAGGAAACATGAGGCGAGGCTAGGCAGGAGGCTGGCAGCGTCAGAAATGAGGCGAGCCTTGGCAGGAGGTAGGAGAATCGAGGCGAGGCTAGGCAGGAGGCTGGAGGCAGGAAAACTGAGGCGAGCCTAGGCTCGAGGCTGGAGACAGGAGTCTCGAGGCCTGGCTTAGCAGGAGGCTGGAAACAGCAGACTCGAGGCGAGGCTTGGCAGGAGGCTGGAGGCAGGAGACTCGAGGCGAGGTTTGGCAGCAGGCTGGAGGCAAGAAACCTGAGGCGAAGCTAGAATGGAGGCTGGAGACAGGAGACTCCACGCAAGGCTTGGCAGCAGGCTGGAGGCAAGAAACCGGAGACGAAGCTAGGCTGGAGGCTGGAGACAGGAGACTCCACGCAAGGCTTGGCAGGAGGCTGGTGGCAGGAGACTCGAGGCGAGGCTTGGCAGGAGTCTGGAGGCTGGAGACTCGAGGCGAGGCGTGGCAGGAGGCTGGAGGCAGGAGACTGGAGCCGAGGCTTTGCAGGAGCATGGAGTCAGAAGACTCGAGGCGAGTATTGGCAGGAGGCTGGTGGCAGGAGACTCGAGCCGAGGCTTTGCAGGAGCATGGAGTCAGGGGACTCGAGGATAGGCTTGGCAGGAGAATGGATGCAGGAGACTCGAGGCGAGGCTAGGCAGGAGGTTGGAGCAGGAAACATGAGGCAAGGCTAGGCCGGAGGCTGGCAGCATCAGAATTGAGGCGAGGCTTGGCAGGAGGTTGGAGCAGGAAACATGAGACGAGACTAGGCTGAGGCTGGCAGCGTCAGAATTGAGGCGAGGCTTGGCAGGAGGTTGGAGCAGGAAACATGAGGCGAGGCTAGGCAGGAGGCTGGCAGCATCAGAATTGAGGCGAGGCTAGGCAGGAGGCTGGAGGCTGGAAAACTGAGGCGAGGCTAGGCTCAAGTTTGGAGACAGGAGTCTCGAGGCCTGGCTTGGCAGGAGGCTGGTGGCAGGAGACTCGAGGCGAGGCTTGGCAGCAGGCTGGAGGCAGGAGACTCGGAGCGAGGCTTAGCAGGAGGCTGGAGGCAGGAGAGTCGAGGCGAGGCTTGGCAGCAGGCTGGAGGCAAGAAACCTGAGGAGAGGCTAGGCTGGAGGCTGGAGACAGGAGACTCCAGGCAAGGCTTGGCAGGAGGCTGGAGGCAGGAGACTCGAGGCGAGGCTTGGCAGGAGGCTGGAGGCAGGAGACTCGAGGCGAGACTTGGCAGGAGGCTGGAGGCAGGAGACTCGATGCGAAGCTAGGCAGGAGGTTGAGGCAGGAAACATGAGGCGAGGCTAGGCAGGAGGCTGGCAGCGTCAGAAATGAGGCGAGCCTTGGCAGGAGGTAGGAGAATCGAGGCGAGGCTAGGCAGGAGGCTGGAGGCAGGAAAACTGAGGCGAGGCTAGGCTCGAGGCTGGAGACAGGAGTCTCGAGGCCTGGCTTAGCAGGAGGCTGGAAACAGCAGACTCGAGGCGAGGCTTGGCAGGAGGCTGGAGGCAGGAGACTCGAGGCGAGGTTTGGCAGCAGGCTGGAGGCAAGAAACCTGAGGCGAAGCTAGGCTGGAGGCTGGAGACAGGAGACTCCACGCAAGGCTTGGCAGCAGGCTGGAGGCAAGAAACCGGAGGCGAAGCTAGGCTGGAGGCTGGAGACAGGAGACTCCACGCAAGGCTTGGCAGGAGGCTGGTGGCAGGAGACTCGAGGCGAGGCTTGGCAGGAGTCTGGAGGCAGGAGACTCGAGGCGAGGCGTGGCAGGAGGCTGGAGGCAGGAGACTCGAGGCGAGGCGTGGCAGGAGGCTGGAGGCAGGAGACTGGAGCCGAGGCTTTGCAGGAGCATGGAGTCAGAAGACTCGAGGCGAGTATTGGCAGGAGGCTGGTGGCAGGAGACTCGAGCCGAGGCTTTGCAGGAGCATGGAGTCAGGGGACTCGAGGATAGGCTTGGCAGGAGAATGGATGCAGGAGACTCGAGGCGAGGCTAGGCAGGAGGTTGGAGCAGGAAACATGAGGCAAGGCTAGGCCGGAGGCTGGCAGCATCAGAATTGAGGCGAGGCTTGGCAGGAGGTTGGAGCAGGAAACATGAGACGAGACTAGGCTGAGGCTGGCAGCGTCAGAATTGAGGCGAGGCTTGGCAGGAGGTTGGAGCAGGAAACATGAGGCGAGGCTAGGCAGGAGGCTGGCAGCATCAGAATTGAGGCGAGGCTAGGCAGGAGGCTGGAGGCAGGAAAACTGAGGCGAGGCTAGGCTCAAGGTTGGAGACAGGAGTCTCGAGGCCTGGCTTGGCAGGAGGCTGGTGGCAGGAGACTCGAGGCGAGGCTTGGCAGCAGGCTGGAGGCAAGAAACCTGAGGCGAAGCTAGGCTGGAGGCTGGAGACAGGAGACTCCAGGCAAGGCTTGGCAGGAGGCTGGAGGCAGGAGACTCGAGGCGAGGCTTGGCAGGAGGCTGGAGGTAGGAGACTCGAGGCGAGAGTTGGCAGGAGGCTGAAGGCAGGAGAATCCAAGCGAGGGTTGGTAGGAGGCTGGAGGCAGGAGACTCGAGGCGAGGCATGGCAGGGGGCTGAAGGCAGAACATTCGAGTTGACGATAGGCAGGAAGCTGGAGGCAGGAAACCTGAGGCGAGGCTAGGCTGGTGGATGGAGACAGGAGACTCGAGGCTAGGCTTGGCAGGAGACTTGAGGCGAGGCTTGGCAGGAGACCCGAGGCGAATCTGGAGGCAAGAGACTCGAGGCGAGACTTGGCTGGAGTTTGGAGGCAGGAAGCCTGAGACTAGGCTAGGCAGGAGGGTGGAGGCAGGTGAACTGAGGCGAGGCGAGGCTGGAGGCTGGAGGCAGGCTCCTCCTGGCAGGGCGCGGTTCACCTTAGCATGGCATGTTACTCCTGTGCAGGGTGCGGATCACCACCCGACAGAGGCAAGGGACAGGAAGGGACAGAACTAAGCGCAGGCAACGGCGAGACTGCCTGGCTTACCCGACGGAGGCAAGGGACAGGAAGGTAGAGGAAGGGATACACGGAGGAAGGACAAGAACAACCCAGCAGACACGCCTGGGTCTCTGAAGGTATTTATGCAGCCAGCCCCCATGATCATCAGCCGCCTCAATTAGCTCAACAAGAACAGGAACAGGGTAGATATCAAAACCTGGAGTAAGGGTCGATGGACCGGAATGTGAACCGGAATATAGACTTCACTGACCGGAACATGACAATACACCCACCACCAACGCCACCCCCCCACCCCACGGAAGCCTCCTGGCGACCAAACCGAGTATCCAGACTATGGACGACCCGGGCGTGTGGGGAGTATGTAACAGATAGGAAATCCGGGTGGCAAGAGGAAAACGACAGTGTCCGTGTCGCTGGGTCCATGGTTGGCTGGATTGTTCTGTCATAAGGCGGTGGCTGGGAACGGACCCAAGTGGAAGACACTGACACTGAAGTACAACGGACAGGACTAGGATACAGGGCGATGGCAACGACATGCACACGGCAACTAGGACCCGGAACAGGACTGGACAAGAGAGCTAGGAGCCCAAGCTTGGACTCCGAGCCAGGGACTGGACAAGGACCCAGTACTTGGGTCTAACCCCCGGCCCGGACCCCAGAACTAGGCAAGGACGAGGCTTGGAAGGCAGGCAGAACGAGGCAGGAGTCTTCAGGCTTGGGGCTAGAGGTTAGGGACTTGGCTCGGCCTAGCAAGAGGCTGAAGGCAGAAGACTCGAGGCGAGGCTAGGCTGGAGGCTGGAGACAGGAGACTCGAGGGTAAGCTTGGCAGGAGGCTCGAGGCAGGAGACTCGAGGCGAGGCTCGGCAGGAGGATGGAGGCTGGAGGCAGGAGACTCGAGGCGAGACTAAGCTGGAGTTCGGAGGCAAGAAGCCTGAGACGAGGCTAGGCAGGAATCTGGAGGCAGGAGACCTGAGGAGAGGCGAGGCTGGAGGCTGGAGTCAGGCACTTCCAGGGAAGGGCGCGTTTCACCACCCGACAGAGGCAAGGGACAAGAAAGGACAGGACTAAGCGCAAGTAACAGCAAGACGGCCTGGCTTACCTTGGTAACAGAGTATAACATAGTAGCCAGACTATGGACGACCCGGGTGGGTGGGAGAGTATATAACAGAAAGGAACTCCGGGTTGCAAGAGGAAAACGACAGTGTCTGTGTCGCTGGGTCCATGGTTGGCTGGATTGTTCTGTCATAATGAGGTGGCTGGGAACGGACCCAAGTTCAAGACACAGACACTGAAGTACAACAGACAGGACTAGGATACAGGGCGATGGCAAGGACATGATGGACACGAAAACTAGGACCCAGAACAGGACTGGACAAGAGAGCTAGGAGCCCAAGCTTGGACACCGAGCCACAGACTAGACAAGGACCCAGTACTTGGGGTTTGCCTCTGGCCCAGGACGCCAGAACTAGGCAAAGACGAGGCTCGGAAGGCAGGGAAAAACGAGGCAGGAATCTGCAGGCAGGACGAGGCCAGGAGACTTCAGGCTTGAGGCTAGAAGTCATAGACTTGGCTTGGCTTAGCATGCTGATAGCAGACTACTCGAGGCGAGGCTTGGCAGGAGGCAGGAGGCAGGAGTCTCGAGGCGAGGGTTGGCTGCAAGCTGGAAACAGGAGAATCGAGTCGTGTCATGGCAGGAGGCTGGCAGCAGCCGAATTCAGGCGAGGCTTGGCAGGAGGCTGCAGGTAGGGAGAATCGAGGCGAGGCTAGGCAGGAGGCTGGAAGCAGGAGACTCGTGGCGAAGCTAGGCAGGAGGCTGCAGGCAGGAAACCTGAGGCGAGGCTTGGCTGGAGGCTGGAGACAGGAGACTCGAGGCGAGGCTTGGCAGGAGGCTGGAGGCAGGAGACTCGAGGTGAGGCTTGGCAGGGAAAATGGATGCAGGAGGACTCGAGGCGAGGCTTGGCAGGAGGCTGGAGGGACAGGAGACCTCGTGGCGAGGCTTGGCAGGAGGCTGGAGGCAGGAGACTCGACGCGATGGTTGGCAGGACGCTGGAGGCAGGAGACTCGAGGCGAGGTTAGGCAGGAGGTTGGAGCAGGAAACCAGAGGCGAGGCTTGGCAGGAGGCTGGAGGCAGGAGACTCGAGGCGAGGCTTGGCAGGAGGCTGGTGGCAGGAGACTCGAGCCGAGGCTTTTGCAGGAGCATGGAGTCAGGGGACTTGAGGCGAGGCTTGGCAGGAGGATGGAGGGAGGAGACTCGAGGCGAGGCTTGGCAGGAGGCTGGAGGCAGGAGACTCGAGGCGAGGCTAGGCAGGAGGTTGAGGCAGGAAACCATGAGGCGAGGCTAGGCAGGAGGCTGGCAGCATCAGAATTGAGGCGAGGCTTGGCAGGAGGTTGGAGCAGGAAACATGAGGCGAGGCTAGGCAGGAGGCTGGCAGCATCAGAATTGAGGCGAGGCTTGGCTAGAGTCAGGAGACCCGAGGCGAGGCTTGGCAGGAGGGCTGGAGGCAGGAGACTCGAGGCGAGGCTTGGCAGAAAGCTGAAGCCAGGAGATTGGAGGCGAGGCTAGGCAGGAGGCTGGAGGCAGGAAACCTGATGAGAGGCTAGGCTGGTAGATGGAGACAGGAGGCTCGACTCGACGCTTGGCAGGAGGCTGGAGGCAGGAGATTCGAGGCGAGGCTAGGCAGGAGGCTGGAGGCAAGAAACCTGAGGCGAAGCTAGGCTGGAGGCTGGAGACAGGAGACTCCACGCAAGGCTTGGCAGAAAGCTGAAGCCAGGAGAGTCGAAGCGAGGCTTGGTAGCAGTCTGGAGGACAGGAGACTGGAGGCGAAGTTAGGCAGGAGGCTGAAAGCAGAAAACCTGAGCCGAGGCTAGGCTGGAGGCGGGAGATAGGAGTCTCGTGGCGAGGTATGGCAGGAGGCTGGAGGCAGGAGACTCGAGTGAAGGCTTTGCAGGAGCATTGAGTCAGGGGACTTGAGGCGAGGCTTTGCAGGAGAATGGAGTCAGGGGGACTTGAGGCGAGGCTTGGCAGGAGGATGGAGGCAGGTGACTCGAGGCGAGGACTTGGCAGGAGGCTGGAGGCAGGAGACTCGATGCGAAGCTTAGGCAGGAGGTTGAGGCAGGAAACATGAGGGCGAGGCTAGGCAGGAGGCTGGCAGCGTCAGAAATGAGGCGAGCCTTGGCAGGAGGTAGGAGAATCGAGGCGAGGCTAGGCAGGAGGCTGGAGGCAGGAAAACTGAGGCGAGGCTAGGCTCGAGGCTGGAGACAGGAGTCTCGAGGCCTGGCTTAGCAGGAGGCTGGAAACAGCAGACTCGAGGCGAGGCTTGGCAGGAGGCTGGAGGCAGGAGACTCGAGGCGAGGTTTGGCAGCAGGCTGGAGGCAAGAAACCTGAGGCGAAGCTAGGCTGGAGGCCTGGAGACAGGAGACTCCACGCAAGGCTTGGCAGCAGGCTGGAGGCAAGAAACCGGAGGCGAAGCTAGGCTGGAGGCTGGAGACAGGAGACTCACGCAAGGCTTGGCAGGAGGCTGGAGGCAGGAGACTCGAGGCGAGGCTTGGCAGGAGTCTGGAGGCAGGAGACTCGAGGCGAGGCTTGGCAGGAGGCTGGAGGCCAGGAGACTCGAGGCGAGAGGTTGGCAGGAGGCTGAAGGCAGGAGACTCGAAGCGAGGGTTGGTAGGAGGCTGGAGGCAGGAGACTCGAGGCGACGCATGGCTGGGGGCTGAAGGCAGAAGATTCGAGTTGAGGATAGGCAGGAAGCTGGAGGCAGGAAACCTGAGGCGAGGCCAGGGTGGTGGATGGAGACAGGGGCTCGACGCGAGGCTTGGCAGAAAGCTGGAGGCAGGAGACTCGAGGCGAGGCTTGGCAAGAGTCTGTAGCAGGAGACTCGAGGCGAGGTTTGGCAGGAGGCTGGAGGGCAGGAGACTGGAGGCGAGGCCTTGGCAAGTGTCTGGAGCAGGATACTCGAGGCGAGGTTTGGCAGGAGGCTGGAGGGCAGGAGACTCGATGCGAAGCTAGGCAGGAGGTTGAGGCAGGAAAACATGAGGCGAGGCTAGGCAGGAGGCTGGCAGCGTCAGAAATGAGGGCGAGCCTTGGCAGGAGGTAGGAGAATCGAGGCGGAGGCTAGGCAGGAGGCTGGAGGGCAGGAAAACTGAGGCGAGGCTAGGCTCGAGGCTGGAGACAGGGGTCTCGAGGCCTGGCTTAGCAGGAGGCTGGAAACAGCAGACTCGAGGCGAGGCTTGGCAGGAGGCTGGAGGCAGGAGACTCGAGGCGAGGTTTTGGCAGCAGGCTGGAGGCAAGAAACCCTGAGGCGAAGCTAGGCTGGAGGCTGGAGACAGGAGACTCCACGCAAGGCTTGGCAGCAGGCTGGAGGCAAGAAACCGGAGGCGAAGCTAGGCTGGAGGCTGGAGACAGGAGACTCCACTCAAGGCTTGGCAGGAGGCTGGAGGCAGGAGACTCGAGGCGAGGCTTGGCAGGAGTCTGGAGGCAGGAGACTCGAGGCGAGGCTTGGCAGGAGGCTGGAGGCAGGAGAGTCGAGGCGAGGGTTGGTAGGAGGCTGGAGGCAGGAGACTCGAGGCGACGCATGGGTGGGGGCTGAAGGCAGAAGATTTCGAGTTGAGGATAGGCAGGAAGCCTGGAGGCAGGAAACCTGAGGCGAGGCCAGGGTGGTGGATGGAGACAGGGGGCTCGACGCGAGGCTTGGCAGAAAGCTGGAGGCAGGAGACTCGAGGCGAGGCTTGGCAAAGAGTCTGTAGCAGGAGACTCGAGGCAAGGTTTGGCAGGAGGCTGGAGGCAGGAG
This sequence comes from Mobula birostris, assembly GCF_030028105.1. Lineage (NCBI taxonomy): Eukaryota > Metazoa > Chordata > Chondrichthyes > Myliobatiformes > Myliobatidae > Mobula > Mobula birostris. Next base: position 1,036 of record NW_027276562.1, on the reverse strand, counting down.
ACTCGAGGCGAGGCTTGGCAAGAGTCTGGAGCAGGATACTCGAGGCGAGGCTAGGCAGGAGGCTGGCAGCATCAGAATTGAGGCGAGGCTAGGCAGGAGGCTGGAGGCTGGAAACTGAGGCGAGGCTAGGCTCAAGGTTGAGACAGGAGTCTCGAGGCCTGGCTTGGCAGGAGGCTGGTGGCAGGAGACTCGAGGCGAGGCTTGGCAGCAGGCTGGAGGCAGGAGACTCGGAGCGAGGCTTAGCAGGAGGCTGGAGGCAGGAGAGTCGAGGCGAGGCTTGGCAGCAGGCTGGAGGCAAGAAACCTGAGGAGAGGCTAGGCTGGAGGCTGGAGACAGGAGACTCCAGGCAAGGCTTGGCAGGAGGCTGGAGGCAGGAGACTCGAGGCGAGGCTTGGCAGGAGGCTGGAGGCAGGAGACTCGAGGCGAGACTTGGCAGGAGGCTGGAGGCAGGAGACTCGATGCGAAGCTAGGCAGGAGGTTGAGGCAGGAAACATGAGGCGAGGGCCTAGGCAGGAGGCTGGCAGCGTCAGAAATGAGGCGAGCCTTGGCAGGAGGTAGGAGAATCGAGGCGAGGCTAGGCAGGAGGCTGGAGGCAGGAAAACTGAGGCGAGGCTAGGCTCGAGGCTGGAGACAGGAGTCTCGAGGCCTGGCTTAGCAGGAGGCTGGAAACAGCAGACTCGAGGCGAGGGCCTTGGCAGGAGGCTGGAGGCAGGGAGACTCGAGGCGAGGTTTGGCAGCAGGCTGGAGGCAAGAAACCTGAGGCGAAGCTAGGCTGGAGGCTGGAGACAGGAGGACTCCACGCAAGGCTTGGCAGCAGGCTGGAGGCAAGAAACCGGAGGCGAAGCTAGGCTGGAGGCTGGAGACAGGAGACTCCACGCAAGGCTTGGCAGCAGGCTGGAGGCAAGAAACCGGAGGCGAAGCTAGGCTGGAGGCTGGAGACAGGAGACTCCACGCAAGGCTTGGCAGGAGGCTGGTGGCAGGAGACTCGAGGCGAGGCTTGGCAGGAGTCTGGAGGCAGGAGACTCGAGGCGAGGCG
>NW_027276561.1:0-38008 GCF_030028105.1 Mobula birostris | reverse complement strand
ACTGGGCCCTGGTTCCTGTCATGTCTTCACTGACTGGGGCCCCGGTTCCTGTTATCTCTTCAATCACTGGTTCCTGTCATCCCTTCACTTACTGGAGCCCGGTTCCTGTCATCTCTTCACTCACTGGGGCCCCGGTTCCTGTCACCTCCTCACTCACAGGGGCCTGGTATCCGTCATCTCTTCACTCACTGGGGGCCCGGTTCCTGACATCTCTTCACTCACTGTGGCCCTGGTTCCTGTCATCTCTTCACTCACTGGGGCCCTAGTTAATGTCATCTCTTCACTCACTGGGGCCCTGGTTCCTGTCATCTCTTCACTCACTGGGGCCCCACCTCCTTGTCATCTCTTCACTCACTGGGCCCTGGTTCCTGTCATGTCTTCACTGACTGTGGCCCCGGTTCCCGTTATCTCTTCAATCACTGGGGCCCGGGTTCCTGTCACCTCCTCACTCACAGAGTCCCATCATCTGTTCACTCACTGGGGGGTCTGGTTCCTGTCATCTCTTCATTCACTGGGGCCCGGTTCCTGTCATCTCTTCACTCACTGGTTCCTGTCATCTCTTCACTCACTGGTTCCTGTCATCCCTTCACTCACTGGGGCCCGGTTCCTGTCATCTCTTCACTCACTGGTTCCTGTCATCCCTTCACTCACTGGGGCTCTGGTTCCCGTCAACTCTTCACTCATTGGGCCCCGGTTCCCGTCATCTCTTTACTATCTGGGGATCCTGTTCTGGTTCCTGTCATCCTTTCACTCACTGGGGTCCCAGTTCCCGTCAACTCTTCACTCATTGGGCCCCGGTTCCCGTCATCTCTTTACTATCTGGGGATGCTGTTCTGGTTCCTGTCATCCTTTCACTCACTGGGGTCCCAGTTCCCGTCATCTCTTCACTCACTGGTTCACGTCATCTCTACACTGACTAGGGCCCCACTTCCTGTCATCTCTTCATTCACTGGGGCCCTGATTCCTGTCATCCCTTCACTCACTGGGGCTCTGGTTCCCGTCAACTCTTCACTCATTGGGCCCCGGTTCCCGTCATCTCTTTACTATCTGGGGATCCTGTTCTGGTTCCTGTGATCTTTTCACTCACTGCGGTCCCAGTTCCCGTCATCTCTTTACTCACTGGTTCACGTCATCTCTACACTCACTGGGGCCCCACTTCCTGTCATCTCTTCATTCACTGGGGCTCTGATTCCTGTCACATCTCTTCACTGACAGGGGCCCCAGTTCCTGTCATCTCTTCACTCACAGGGGCACTGGTTCCTGTCATCCCTTCACTGACAGGGGCCCCAGTTCCTGTCATCTCTTCACTCACAGGTACCTGTCATCTCTTCACTCACTGGTTCCTGTCATCCCTTCACTCACTGGAGCCCGGTTCCTGTCATCTCTTCACGCACTGTAGCCTTGGTTCCTGTCATCTCTTCACTCACTGGGGCCCTGGTTCCTGTCATCTCTTCACTCACTGGGGCCCCACTTCCTGTCATCTCCTCACTCACTGGGGCACTGGTTCCTGTCATCTCTTCACTGACTGGGGCCCCGGTTCCCGTCATCGCTTCACTCACTGGGGCCCGGGTTCCTGTCACCTCCTCACTCACAGAGTCCCATCATCTGTTCACTCACTGGGGGTCTGTTTCCTGTCATCTCTTCATTCACTGGGGCCCGGTTCCTGTCATCTCTTCACTCACGGGGCTCTGGTTTCTGTCATCCCTTTACTGACAGCGGCCCCGGTTCCTGTCATCTCTTCACTCACTGGTCCCCCAGTTCCACTCATCTCTTCACTCACTGGAGCCCCGTTTCCTGTCACCTCTTCACTCACTGGGCCCTGGTTCCTGTCATGTCTTCACTGACTGGGGCCCCGGTTCCTGTTATCTCTTCAATCACTGGGGCCCGGGTTCCTGTCACCTCCTCACTCACAGAGTCCCATCATCTGTTCACTCACTGGGAGTCTGGTTCCTGTCATCTCATCTTTCAATGGGGCCCTGGTTCTGTCATCTCTTCACTCACTGGTTCCTGTCATCCCTTCACTTACTGGAGCCCGGTTCCTGTCATCTCTTCACTCACTGGGGCCCCGGTTCCTGTCACCTCCTCACTCACAGGGGCCTGGTACCCGTCATCTCTTCACTCACTGGGGGCCCGGTTCCTGACATCTCTTCACTCACTGTGGCCCTGGTTCCTGTCATCTCTTCACTCACTGGGGCCCCAGTTAATGTCATCTCTTCACTCACTGGGGCCCTGGTTCCTGTCATCTCTTCACTCACTGGGGCCCCACCTCCTTGTCATCTCTTCACTCACTGGGCCCTGGTTCCTGTCATGTCTTCACTGACTGTGGCCCCGGTTCCCGTTATCTCTCCAATCACTGGGGCCCGGGTTCCTGTCACCTCCTCACTCACAGAGTCCCATCATCTGTTCACTCACTGGGGGTCTGGTTCCTGTCATCTCTTCATTCACTGGGGCCCGGTTCCTGTCATCTCTTCACTCACTGGTTCCTGTCATCCCTTCACTCACTGGGGCCCGGTTCCTGTCATCTCTTCGCTCACTGGGGCTCTGGTTCCTGTCATATCTTCACTCACTGAGGCTCCAGTCTCTGTCATCTCTTCGCTCACTGGGGCTCTGGTTCCTGTCATATCTTCACTGACAGGGGACCCGGTTCCTGTCATCTCATCATTCACTGGGGCCCCGGTTCCTGTCACCTCCTCACTCACTGGGGCCTGGTTTCCGTCATCTCTTCACTCACTGGGGGCCCGGTTCCTGACATCTCTTCACTCACTGTGGCCCTGCTTCCCGTCATCTCTTCACTCACGGGTTCACGTCATCTCTACACTCACTGGGGCCCCACTTCCTGTCATCTCTTCATTCACTGGGGCTCTGATTCCTGTCACATCTCTTCACTGACAGGGGCCCCAGTTCCTGTCATCTCTTAACTCACAGGGGCACTGGTTCCTGTCATCCCTTCACTCACTGGGACCCGGTTCCTGTCATCTCTTCACGCACTGTAGCCTTGGTTCCTGTCATCTCTTCACGCACTGTAGCCTTGGTTCCTGTCATCTCTTCACTCACTGGGGCCCTAGTTCCTGTCATCCCTTCACTCACTGGGACCCGGTTCCTGTCATCTCTTCACTCACTGGGGCCCCGGTTCCTGTCACCTCCTCACTCACAGGGGCCTGGTATCCGTCATCTCTTCACTCACTGGGGGCCTGGTTCCTGACATCTCTTCACTCACTGTGGCCCTGGTTCCTGTCATCTCTTCACTCACTGGGGCCCTAGTTAATGTCATCTCTTCACTCACTGGGGCCCTGGTTCCTGTCATCTCTTCACTCACTGGGGCCCCACCTCCTTGTCATCTCTTCACTCACTGGGCCCTGGTTCCTGTCATGTCTTCACTGACTGTGGCCCCGGTTCCCGTTATCTCTTCAATCACTGGGGCCCGGGTTCCTGTCACCTCCTCACTCACAGAGTCCCATCATCTGTTCACTCACTGGGGGTCTGGTTCCTGTCATCTCTTCATTCACTGGGGCCCGGTTCCTGTCATCTCTTCACTCACTGGTTCCTGTCATCTCTTCACTCACTGGTTCCTGTCATCCCTCCACTCACTGGGGCCCGGTTCCTGTCATCTCTTCACTCACTGGTTCCTGTCATCCCTTCACTCACTGGGGCTCTGGTTCCCGTCAACTCTTCACTCATTGGGCCCCGGTTCCCGTCATCTCTTTACTATCTGGGGATCCTGTTCTGGTTCCTGTCATCCTTTCACTCACTGGGGTCCCAGTTCCCGTCAACTCTTCACTCATTGGGCCCCGGTTCCCGTCATCTCTTTACTATCTGGGGATCCTGTTCTGGTTCCTGTCATCCTTTCACTCACTGGGGTCCCAGTTCCCGTCATCTCTTCACTCACTGGTTCACGTCATCTCTACACTGACTGGGGCCCCACTTCCTGTCATCTCTTCATTCACTGGGGCCCTGATTCCTGTCATCCCTTCACTCACTGGGGCTCTGGTTCCCGTCAACTCTTCACTCATTGGGCCCCGGTTCCCGTCATCTCTTTACTATCTGGGGATCCTGTTCTGGTTCCTGTGATCTTTTCACTCACTGCGGTCCCAGTTCCCGTCATCTCTTCACTCACTGGTTCACGTCATCTCTACACTCACTGGGGCCCCACTTCCTGTCATCTCTTCATTCACTGGGGCTCTGATTCCTGTCACATCTCTTCACTGACAGGGGCCCCAGTTCCTGTCATCTCTTCACTCACAGGGGCACTGGTTCCTGTCATCCCTTCACTGACTGGGGCCCCGGTTCCTGTTATCTCTTCAATCACTGGGGCCCGGGTTCCTGTCACCTCCTCACTCACAGAGTCCCATCATCTGTTCACTCACTGGGAGTCTGGTTCCTGTCATCTCTTCACTCACTGGTTCACGTCATCTCTACACTCACTGGGGCCCCACTTCCTGTCATCTCTTCATTCACTGGGGCTCTGATTCCTGTCACATCTCTTCACTGACAGGGGCCCCAGTTCCTGTCATCTCTTCACTCACAGGGGCACTGGTTCCTGTCATCCCTTCACTCACTGGGACCCGGTTCCTGTCATCTCTTCACGCACTGTACCTTGGTTCCTGTCATCTCTTCACTCACTGGGGCCCTGGTTCCTGTCATCCCTTCACTCACTGGGACCCAGTTCCTGTCATCTCTTCACTCACTGGGGCCCCACTTCCTGTCATCTCCTCACTCACTGGGGCACTGGTTCCTGTCATCACTTCACTGACTGGGGCCCCGGTTCCCGTCATCGCTTCACTCACTGGGGCCCGGGTTCCAGTCACCTCCTCACTCACAGAGTCCCATCATCTGTTCACTCACTGGGGGTCTGGTTCCTGTCATCTCTTCATTCACTGGGGCCCGGTTCCTGTCATCTCTTCACTCACTGGTTCCTGTCATCTCTTCACTCACTGGTTCCTGTCATCCCTTCACTCACTGGGGCCCGGTTCCTGTCATCTCTTCACTCACTGGTTCCTGTCATCCCTTCACTCACTGGGGCTCTGGTTCCCGTCAACTCTTCACTCATTGGGCCCCGGTTCCCGTCATCTCTTTACTATCTGGGGATCCTGTTCTGGTTCCTGTCATCCTTTCACTCACTGGGGTCCCAGTTCCCGTCAACTCTTCACTCATTGGGCCCCGGTTCCCGTCATCTCTTTACTATCTGGGGATCCTGTTCTGGTTCCTGTCATCCTTTCACTCACTGGGGTCCCAGTTCCCGTCATCTCTTCACTCACTGGTTCACGTCATCTCTACACTGACTGGGGCCCCACTTCCTGTCATCTCTTCATTCACTGGGGCCCTGATTCCTGTCATCCCTTCACTCACTGGGGCTCTGGTTCCCGTCAACTCTTCACTCATTGGGCCCCGGTTCCCGTCATCTCTTTACTATCTGGGGATCCTGTTCTGGTTCCTGTGATCTTTTCACTCACTGCGGTCCCAGTTCCCGTCATCTCTTCACTCACTGGTTCACGTCATCTCTACACTCACTGGGGCCCCACTTCCTGTCATCTCTTCATTCACTGGGGCTCTGATTCCTGTCACATCTCTTCACTGACAGGGGCCCCAGTTCCTGTCATCTCTTCACTCACAGGGGCACTGGTTCCTGTCATCCCTTCACTGACTGGGGCCCCGGTTCCTGTTATCTCTTCAATCACTGGGGCCCGGGTTCCTGTCACCTCCTCACTCACAGAGTCCCATCATCTGTTCACTCACTGGGAGTCTAGTTCCTGTCATCTCTTCACTCACTGGTTCACGTCATCTCTACACTCACTGGGGCCCCACTTCCTGTCATCTCTTCATTCACTGGGGCTCTGATTCCTGTCACATCTCTTCACTGACAGGGGCCCCAGTTCCTGTCATCTCTTCACTCACAGGGGCACTGGTTCCTGTCATCCCTTCACTCACTGGGACCCGGTTCCTGTCATCTCTTCACGCACTGTACCTTGGTTCCTGTCATCTCTTCACTCACTGGGGCCCTGGTTCCTGTCATCCCTTCACTCACTGGGACCCAGTTCCTGTCATCTCTTCACTCACTGGGGCCCCACTTCCTGTCATCTCCTCACTCACTGGGGCACTGGTTCCTGTCATCACTTCACTGACTGGGGCCCCGGTTCCCGTCATCGCTTCACTCACTGGGGCCCGGGTTCCAGTCACCTCCTCACTCACAGAGTCCCATCATCTGTTCACTCACTGGGGGTCTGGTTCCTGTCATCTCTTCATTCACTGGGGCCCTGGTTCCTGTCATCTCTTCACTCACGGGGCTCTGGTTTCTGTCATCCCTTTACTGACAGCGGCCCCGGTTCCTGTCATCTCTTCACTCACTGGTCCCCCAGTTCCACTCATCTCTTCACTCACTGGAGCCCCGTTTCCTGTCACCTCTTCACTCACTGGGCCCTGGTTCCTGTCATGTCTTCACTGACTGGGGCCCCTGTTCCTGTTATCTCTTCAATCACTGGGGCCCGGGTTCCTGTCACCTCCTCACTCACAGAGTCCCATCATCTGTTCACTCACTGGGAGTCTGGTTCCTGTCATCTCATCTTTCAATGGGGCCCTGGTTCTGTCATCTCTTCACTCACTGGTTCCTGTCATCCCTTCACTTACTGGAGCCCGGTTCCTGTCATCTCTTCACTCACTGGGGCCCCGGTTCCTGTCACCTCCTCACTCACAGGGGCCTGGTATCCGTCATCTCTTCACTCACTGGGGGCCCGGTTCCTGACATCTCTTCACTCACTGTGGCCCTGGTTCCTGTCATCTCTTCACTCACTGGGGCCCCAGTTAATGTCATCTCTTCACTCACTGGGGCCCTGGTTCCTGTCATCTGTTCACTCACTGGGGCCCCACCTCCTTGTCATCTCTTCACTCACTGGGCCCTGGTTCCTGTCATGTCTTCACTGACTGTGGCCCCGGTTCCCGTTATCTCTTCAATCACTGGGGCCCGGGTTCCTGTCACCTCCTCACTCACAGAGTCCCATCATCTGTTCACTCACTGGGGGTCTGGTTCCTGTCATCTCTTCATTCACTGGGGCCCGGTTCCTGTCATCTCTTCACTCACTGGTTCCTGTCATCCCTTCACTCACTGGGGCCCGGTTCCTGTCATCTCTTCGCTCACTGGGGCTCTGGTTCCTGTCATATCTTCACTCACTGAGGCTCCAGTCTCTGTCATCTCTTCGCTCACTGGGGCTCTGGTTCCTGTCATATCTTCACTGACAGGGGACCCGGTTCCTGTCATCTCATCATTCACTGGGGCCCCGGTTCCTGTCACCTCCTCACTCACTGGGGCCTGGTTTCCGTCATCTCTTCACTCACTGGGGGCCCGGTTCCTGACATCTCTTCACTCACTGTGGCCCTGCTTCCCGTCATCTCTTCACTCACTGGTTCACGTCATCTCTACACTCACTGGGGCCCCACTTCCTGTCATCTCTTCATTCACTGGGGCTCTGATTCCTGTCACATCTCTTCACTGACAGGGGCCCCAGTTCCTGTCATCTCTTCACTCACAGGGGCACTGGTTCCTGTCATCCCTTCACTCACTGGGACCCGGTTCCTGTCATCTCTTCACGCACTGTAGCCTTGGTTCCTGTCATCTCTTCACGCACTGTAGCCTTGGTTCCTGTCATCTCTTCACTCACTGGGGCCCTGGTTCCTGTCATCCCTTCACTCACTGGGACCCGGTTCCTGTCATCTCTTCACTCACTGGGGCCCCACTTCCTGTCATCTCCTCACTCACTGGGGCACTGGTTCCTGTCATCTCTTCACTGACTGGGGCCCCGGTTCCCGTCATCGCTTCACTCACTGGGGCCCGGGTTCCTGTCACCTCCTCACTCACAGAGTCCCATCATCTGTTCACTCACTGGGGGTCTGGTTCCTGTCATCTCTTCATTCACTGGGGCCCTGGTTCCTGTCATCTCTTCACTCACTGGTTCACGTCATCTCTACACTCACTGGGGCCCCACTTCCTGTCATCTCTTCATTCACTGGGGCTCTGATTCCTGTCACATCTCTTCACTGACAGGGGCCCCAGTTCCTGTCATCTCTTCACTCACAGGGGCACTGGTTCCTGTCATCCCTTCACTCACTGGGACCCGGTTCCTGTCATCTCTTCACGCACTGTACCTTGGTTCCTGTCATCTCTTCACTCACTGGGGCCCTGGTTCCTGTCATCCCTTCACTCACTGGGACCCAGTTCCTGTCATCTCTTCACTCACTGGGGCCCCACTTCCTGTCATCTCCTCACTCACTGGGGCACTGGTTCCTGTCATCACTTCACTGACTGGGGCCCCGGTTCCCGTCATCGCTTCACTCACTGGGGCCCGGGTTCCAGTCACCTCCTCACTCACAGAGTCCCATCATCTGTTCACTCACTGGGGGTCTGGTTCCTGTCATCTCTTCATTCACTGGGGCCCTGGTTCCTGTCATCTCTTCACTCACGGGGCTCTGGTTTCTGTCATCCCTTTACTGACAGCGGCCCCGGTTCCTGTCATCTCTTCACTCACTGGTCCCCCAGTTCCACTCATCTCTTCACTCACTGGAGCCCCGTTTCCTGTCACCTCTTCACTCACTGGGCCCTGGTTCCTGTCATGTCTTCACTGACTGGGGCCCCTGTTCCTGTTATCTCTTCAATCACTGGGGCCCGGGTTCCTGTCACCTCCTCACTCACAGAGTCCCATCATCTGTTCACTCACTGGGAGTCTGGTTCCTGTCATCTCATCTTTCAATGGGGCCCTGGTTCTGTCATCTCTTCACTCACTGGTTCCTGTCATCCCTTCACTTACTGGAGCCCGGTTCCTGTCATCTCTTCACTCACTGGGGCCCCGGTTCCTGTCACCTCCTCACTCACAGGGGCCTGGTATCCGTCATCTCTTCACTCACTGGGGGCCCGGTTCCTGACATCTCTTCACTCACTGTGGCCCTGGTTCCTGTCATCTCTTCACTCACTGGGGCCCCAGTTAATGTCATCTCTTCACTCACTGGGGCCCTGGTTCCTGTCATCTGTTCACTCACTGGGGCCCCACCTCCTTGTCATCTCTTCACTCACTGGGCCCTGGTTCCTGTCATGTCTTCACTGACTGTGGCCCCGGTTCCCGTTATCTCTTCAATCACTGGGGCCCGGGTTCCTGTCACCTCCTCACTCACAGAGTCCCATCATCTGTTCACTCACTGGGGGTCTGGTTCCTGTCATCTCTTCATTCACTGGGGCCCGGTTCCTGTCATCTCTTCACTCACTGGTTCCTGTCATCCCTTCACTCACTGGGGCCCGGTTCCTGTCATCTCTTCGCTCACTGGGGCTCTGGTTCCTGTCATATCTTCACTCACTGAGGCTCCAGTCTCTGTCATCTCTTCGCTCACTGGGGCTCTGGTTCCTGTCATATCTTCACTGACAGGGGACCCGGTTCCTGTCATCTCATCATTCACTGGGGCCCCGGTTCCTGTCACCTCCTCACTCACTGGGGCCTGGTTTCCGTCATCTCTTCACTCACTGGGGGCCCGGTTCCTGACATCTCTTCACTCACTGTGGCCCTGCTTCCCGTCATCTCTTCACTCACTGGTTCACGTCATCTCTACACTCACTGGGGCCCCACTTCCTGTCATCTCTTCATTCACTGGGGCTCTGATTCCTGTCACATCTCTTCACTGACAGGGGCCCCAGTTCCTGTCATCTCTTCACTCACAGGGGCACTGGTTCCTGTCATCCCTTCACTCACTGGGACCCGGTTCCTGTCATCTCTTCACGCACTGTAGCCTTGGTTCCTGTCATCTCTTCACGCACTGTAGCCTTGGTTCCTGTCATCTCTTCACTCACTGGGGCCCTGGTTCCTGTCATCCCTTCACTCACTGGGACCCGGTTCCTGTCATCTCTTCACTCACTGGGGCCCCACTTCCTGTCATCTCCTCACTCACTGGGGCACTGGTTCCTGTCATCTCTTCACTGACTGGGGCCCCGGTTCCCGTCATCGCTTCACTCACTGGGGCCCGGGTTCCTGTCACCTCCTCACTCACAGAGTCCCATCATCTGTTCACTCACTGGGGGTCTGGTTCCTGTCATCTCTTCATTCACTGGGGCCCTGGTTCCTGTCATCTCTTCACTCACGGGGCTCTGGTTTCTGTCATCCCTTTACTGACAGCGGCCCCGGTTCCTGTCATCTCTTCACTCTCTGGTCCCCCAGTTCCACTCATCTCTTCACTCACTGGAGCCCCGTTTCCTGTCACCTCTTCACTCACTGGGCCCTGGTTCCTGTCATGTCTTCACTGACTGGGGCCCCGGTTCCTGTTATCTCTTCAATCATTGGTTCCTGTCATCCCTTCACTTACTGGAGCCCGGTTCCTGTCATCTCTTCACTCACTGGGGCCCCGGTTCCTGTCACCTCCTCACTCACAGGGGCCTGGTATCCGTCATCTCTTCACTCACTGGGGGCCCGGTTCCTGACATCTCTTCACTCACTGTGGCCCTGGTTCCTGTCATCTCTTCACTCACTGGGGCCCTAGTTAATGTCATCTCTTCACTCACTGGGGCCCTGGTTCCTGTCATCTCTTCACTCACTGGGGCCCCACCTCCTTGTCATCTCTTCACTCACTGGGCCCTGGTTCCTGTCATGTCTTCACTGACTGGGGCCCCGGTTCCCGTCATCGCTTCACTCACTGGGGCCCAGGTTCCTGTCATCTCTTCACTCACTGGGGCCCCACCTCCTTGTCATCTCTTCACTCACTGGGCCCTGGTTCCTGTCATGTCTTCACTGACTGTGGCCCCGGTTCCCGTTATCTCTTCAATCACTGGGGCCCGGGTTCCTGTCAACTCCTCACTCACAGAGTCCCATCATCTGTTCACTCACTGGGGGTCTGGTTCCTGTCATCTCTTCATTTACTGGGGCCCGGTTCCTGTCATCTCTTCACTCACTGGTTCCTGTCATCCCTTCACTCACTGGGGCCCGGTTCCTGTCATCTCTTCACTCACTGGTTCCTGTCATCCCTTCACTCACTGGGGCTCTGGTTCCCGTCAACTCTTCACTCATTGGGCCCCGGTTCCCGTCATCTCTTTACTATCTGGGGATCCTGTTCTGGTTCCTGTCATCCTTTCACTCACTGGGGTCCCAGTTCCCGTCAACTCTTCACTCATTGGGCCCCGGTTCCCGTCATCTCTTTACTATCTGGGGATGCTGTTCTGGTTCCTGTCATCCTTTCACTCACTGGGGTCCCAGTTCCCGTCATCTCTTCACTCACTGGTTCACGTCATCTCTACACTGACTGGGGCCCCACTTCCTGTCATCTCTTCATTCACTGGGGCCCTGATTCCTGTCATCCCTTCACTCACTGGGGCTCTGGTTCCCGTCAACTCTTCACTCATTGGGCCCCGGTTCCCGTCATCTCTTTACTATCTGGGGATCCTGTTCTGGTTCCTGTGATCTTTTCACTCACTGCGGTCCCAGTTCCCGTCATCTCTTTACTCACTGGTTCACGTCATCTCTACACTCACTGGGGCCCCACTTCCTGTCATCTCTTCATTCACTGGGGCTCTGATTCCTGTCACATCTCTTCACTGACAGGGGCCCCAGTTCCTGTCATCTCTTCACTCACAGGGGCACTGGTTCCTGTCATCCCTTCACTGACAGGGGCCCCAGTTCCTGTCATCTCTTCACTCACAGGTACCTGTCATCTCTTCACTCACTGGTTCCTGTCATCCCTTCACTCACTGGAGCCCGGTTCCTGTCATCTCTTCACGCACTGTAGCCTTGGTTCCTGTCATCTCTTCACTCACTGGGGCCCTGGTTCCTGTCATCTCTTCACTCACTGGGGCCCCACTTCCAGTCATCTCCTCACTCACTGGGGCACTGGTTCCTGTCATCTCTTCACTGACTGGGGCCCCGGTTCCCGTCATCGCTTCACTCACTGGGGCCCGGGTTCCTGTCACCTCCTCACTCACAGAGTCCCATCATCTGTTCACTCACTGGGGGTCTGTTTCCTGTCATCTCTTCATTCACTGGGGCCCGGTTCCTGTCATCTCTTCACTCACGGGGCTCTGGTTTCTGTCATCCCTTTACTGACAGCGGCCCCGGTTCCTGTCATCTCTTCACTCACTGGTCCCCCAGTTCCACTCATCTCTTCACTCACTGGAGCCCCGTTTCCTGTCACCTCTTCACTCACTGGACCCTGGTTCCTGTCATGTCTTCACTGACTGGGGCCCCGGTTCCTGTTATCTCTTCAATCACTGGGGCCCGGGTTCCTGTCACCTCCTCACTCACAGAGTCCCATCATCTGTTCACTCACTGGGAGTCTGGTTCCTGTCATCTCATCTTTCAATGGGGCCCTGGTTCTGTCATCTCTTCACTCACTGGTTCCTGTCATCCCTTCACTTACTGGAGCCCGGTTCCTGTCATCTCTTCACTCACTGGGGCCCCGGTTCCTGTCACCTCCTCACTCACAGGGGCCTGGTACCCGTCATCTCTTCACTCACTGGGGGCCCGGTTCCTGACATCTCTTCACTCACTGTGGCCCTGGTTCCTGTCATCTCTTCACTCACTGGGGCCCCAGTTAATGTCATCTCTTCACTCACTGGGGCCCTGGTTCCTGTCATCTCTTCACTCACTGGGGCCCCACCTCCTTGTCATCTCTTCACTCACTGGGCCCTGGTTCCTGTCATGTCTTCACTGACTGTGGCCCCGGTTCCCGTTATCTCTCCAATCACTGGGGCCCGGGTTCCTGTCACCTCCTCACTCACAGAGTCCCATCATCTGTTCACTCACTGGGGGTCTGGTTCCTGTCATCTCTTCATTCACTGGGGCCCGGTTCCTGTCATCTCTTCACTCACTGGTTCCTGTCATCCCTTCACTCACTGGGGCCCGGTTCCTGTCATCTCTTCGCTCACTGGGGCTCTGGTTCCTGTCATATCTTCACTCACTGAGGCTCCAGTCTCTGTCATCTCTTCGCTCACTGGGGCTCTGGTTCCTGTCATATCTTCACTGACAGGGGACCCGGTTCCTGTCATCTCATCATTCACTGGGGCCCCGGTTCCTGTCACCTCCTCACTCACTGGGGCCTGGTTTCCGTCATCTCTTCACTCACTGGGGGCCCGGTTCCTGACATCTCTTCACTCACTGTGGCCCTGCTTCCCGTCATCTCTTCACTCACGGGTTCACGTCATCTCTACACTCACTGGGGCCCCACTTCCTGTCATCTCTTCATTCACTGGGGCTCTGATTCCTGTCACATCTCTTCACTGACAGGGGCCCCAGTTCCTGTCATCTCTTAACTCACAGGGGCACTGGTTCCTGTCATCCCTTCACTCACTGGGACCCGGTTCCTGTCATCTCTTCACGCACTGTAGCCTTGGTTCCTGTCATCTCTTCACGCACTGTAGCCTTGGTTCCTGTCATCTCTTCACTCACTGGGGCCCTAGTTCCTGTCATCCCTTCACTCACTGGGACCCGGTTCCTGTCATCTCTTCACTCACTGGGGCCCCGGTTCCTGTCACCTCCTCACTCACAGGGGCCTGGTATCCGTCATCTCTTCACTCACTGGGGGCCTGGTTCCTGACATCTCTTCACTCACTGTGGCCCTGGTTCCTGTCATCTCTTCACTCACTGGGGCCCTAGTTAATGTCATCTCTTCACTCACTGGGGCCCTGGTTCCTGTCATCTCTTCACTCACTGGGGCCCCACCTCCTTGTCATCTCTTCACTCACTGGGCCCTGGTTCCTGTCATGTCTTCACTGACTGTGGCCCCGGTTCCCGTTATCTCTTCAATCACTGGGGCCCGGGTTCCTGTCACCTCCTCACTCACAGAGTCCCATCATCTGTTCACTCACTGGGGGTCTGGTTCCTGTCATCTCTTCATTCACTGGGGCCCGGTTCCTGTCATCTCTTCACTCACTGGTTCCTGTCATCTCTTCACTCACTGGTTCCTGTCATCCCTTCACTCACTGGGGCCCGGTTCCTGTCATCTCTTCACTCACTGGTTCCTGTCATCCCTTCACTCACTGGGGCTCTGGTTCCCGTCAACTCTTCACTCATTGGGCCCCGGTTCCCGTCATCTCTTTACTATCTGGGGATCCTGTTCTGGTTCCTGTCATCCTTTCACTCACTGGGGTCCCAGTTCCCGTCAACTCTTCACTCATTGGGCCCCGGTTCCCGTCATCTCTTTACTATCTGGGGATCCTGTTCTGGTTCCTGTCATCCTTTCACTCACTGGGGTCCCAGTTCCCGTCATCTCTTCACTCACTGGTTCACGTCATCTCTACACTGACTGGGGCCCCACTTCCTGTCATCTCTTCATTCACTGGGGCCCTGATTCCTGTCATCCCTTCACTCACTGGGGCTCTGGTTCCCGTCAACTCTTCACTCATTGGGCCCCGGTTCCCGTCATCTCTTTACTATCTGGGGATCCTGTTCTGGTTCCTGTGATCTTTTCACTCACTGCGGTCCCAGTTCCCGTCATCTCTTCACTCACTGGTTCACGTCATCTCTACACTCACTGGGGCCCCACTTCCTGTCATCTCTTCATTCACTGGGGCTCTGATTCCTGTCACATCTCTTCACTGACAGGGGCCCCAGTTCCTGTCATCTCTTCACTCACAGGGGCACTGGTTCCTGTCATCCCTTCACTGACTGGGGCCCCGGTTCCTGTTATCTCTTCAATCACTGGGGCCCGGGTTCCTGTCACCTCCTCACTCACAGAGTCCCATCATCTGTTCACTCACTGGGAGTCTGGTTCCTGTCATCTCTTCACTCACTGGTTCACGTCATCTCTACACTCACTGGGGCCCCACTTCCTGTCATCTCTTCATTCACTGGGGCTCTGATTCCTGTCACATCTCTTCACTGACAGGGGCCCCAGTTCCTGTCATCTCTTCACTCACAGGGGCACTGGTTCCTGTCATCCCTTCACTCACTGGGACCCGGTTCCTGTCATCTCTTCACGCACTGTACCTTGGTTCCTGTCATCTCTTCACTCACTGGGGCCCTGGTTCCTGTCATCCCTTCACTCACTGGGACCCAGTTCCTGTCATCTCTTCACTCACTGGGGCCCCACTTCCTGTCATCTCCTCACTCACTGGGGCACTGGTTCCTGTCATCACTTCACTGACTGGGGCCCCGGTTCCCGTCATCGCTTCACTCACTGGGGCCCGGGTTCCAGTCACCTCCTCACTCACAGAGTCCCATCATCTGTTCACTCACTGGGGGTCTGGTTCCTGTCATCTCTTCATTCACTGGGGCCCGGTTCCTGTCATCTCTTCACTCACTGGTTCCTGTCATCTCTTCACTCACTGGTTCCTGTCATCCCTTCACTCACTGGGGCCCGGTTCCTGTCATCTCTTCACTCACTGGTTCCTGTCATCCCTTCACTCACTGGGGCTCTGGTTCCCGTCAACTCTTCACTCATTGGGCCCCGGTTCCCATCATCTCTTTACTATCTGGGGATCCTGTTCTGGTTCCTGTCATCCTTTCACTCACTGGGGTCCCAGTTCCCGTCAACTCTTCACTCATTGGGCCCCGGTTCCCGTCATCTCTTTACTATCTGGGGATCCTGTTCTGGTTCCTGTCATCCTTTCACTCACTGGGGTCCCAGTTCCCGTCATCTCTTCACTCACTGGTTCACGTCATCTCTACACTGACTGGGGCCCCACTTCCTGTCATCTCTTCATTCACTGGGGCCCTGATTCCTGTCATCCCTTCACTCACTGGGGCTCTGGTTCCCGTCAACTCTTCACTCATTGGGCCCCGGTTCCCGTCATCTCTTTACTATCTGGGGATCCTGTTCTGGTTCCTGTGATCTTTTCACTCACTGCGGTCCCAGTTCCCGTCATCTCTTCACTCACTGGTTCACGTCATCTCTACACTCACTGGGGCCCCACTTCCTGTCATCTCTTCATTCACTGGGGCTCTGATTCCTGTCACATCTCTTCACTGACAGGGGCCCCAGTTCCTGTCATCTCTTCACTCACAGGGGCACTGGTTCCTGTCATCCCTTCACTGACTGGGGCCCCGGTTCCTGTTATCTCTTCAATCACTGGGGCCCGGGTTCCTGTCACCTCCTCACTCACAGAGTCCCATCATCTGTTCACTCACTGGGAGTCTGGTTCCTGTCATCTCTTCACTCACTGGTTCACGTCATCTCTACACTCACTGGGGCCCCACTTCCTGTCATCTCTTCATTCACTGGGGCTCTGATTCCTGTCACATCTCTTCACTGACAGGGGCCCCAGTTCCTGTCATCTCTTCACTCACAGGGGCACTGGTTCCTGTCATCCCTTCACTCACTGGGACCCGGTTCCTGTCATCTCTTCACGCACTGTACCTTGGTTCCTGTCATCTCTTCACTCACTGGGGCCCTGGTTCCTGTCATCCCTTCACTCACTGGGACCCAGTTCCTGTCATCTCTTCACTCACTGGGGCCCCACTTCCTGTCATCTCCTCACTCACTGGGGCACTGGTTCCTGTCATCACTTCACTGACTGGGGCCCCGGTTCCCGTCATCGCTTCACTCACTGGGGCCCGGGTTCCAGTCACCTCCTCACTCACAGAGTCCCATCATCTGTTCACTCACTGGGGGTCTGGTTCCTGTCATCTCTTCATTCACTGGGGCCCTGGTTCCTGTCATCTCTTCACTCACGGGGCTCTGGTTTCTGTCATCCCTTTACTGACAGCGGCCCCGGTTCCTGTCATCTCTTCACTCACTGGTCCCCCAGTTCCACTCATCTCTTCACTCACTGGAGCCCCGTTTCCTGTCACCTCTTCACTCACTGGGCCCTGGTTCCTGTCATGTCTTCACTGACTGGGGCCCCTGTTCCAGTTATCTCTTCAATCACTGGGGCCCGGGTTCCTGTCACCTCCTCACTCACAGAGTCCCATCATCTGTTCACTCACTGGGAGTCTGGTTCCTGTCATCTCATCTTTCAATGGGGCCCTGGTTCTGTCATCTCTTCACTCACTGGTTCCTGTCATCCCTTCACTTACTGGAGCCCGGTTCCTGTCATCTCTTCACTCACTGGGGCCCCGGTTCCTGTCACCTCCTCACTCACAGGGGCCTGGTATCCGTCATCTCTTCACTCACTGGGGGCCCGGTTCCTGACATCTCTTCACTCACTGTGGCCCTGGTTCCTGTCATCTCTTCACTCACTGGGGCCCCAGTTAATGTCATCTCTTCACTCACTGGGGCCCTGGTTCCTGTCATCTGTTCACTCACTGGGGCCCCACCTCCTTGTCATCTCTTCACTCACTGGGCCCTGGTTCCTGTCATGTCTTCACTGACTGTGGCCCCGGTTCCCGTTATCTCTTCAATCACTGGGGCCCGGGTTCCTGTCACCTCCTCACTCACAGAGTCCCATCATCTGTTCACTCACTGGGGGTCTGGTTCCTGTCATCTCTTCATTCACTGGGGCCCGGTTCCTGTCATCTCTTCACTCACTGGTTCCTGTCATCCCTTCACTCACTGGGGCCCGGTTCCTGTCATCTCTTCGCTCACTGGGGCTCTGGTTCCTGTCATATCTTCACTCACTGAGGCTCCAGTCTCTGTCATCTCTTCGCTCACTGGGGCTCTGGTTCCTGTCATATCTTCACTGACAGGGGACCCGGTTCCTGTCATCTCATCATTCACTGGGGCCCCGGTTCCTGTCACCTCCTCACTCACTGGGGCCTGGTTTCCGTCATCTCTTCACTCACTGGGGGCCCGGTTCCTGACATCTCTTCACTCACTGTGGCCCTGCTTCCCGTCATCTCTTCACTCACTGGTTCACGTCATCTCTACACTCACTGGGGCCCCACTTCCTGTCATCTCTTCATTCACTGGGGCTCTGATTCCTGTCACATCTCTTCACTGACAGGGGCCCCAGTTCCTGTCATCTCTTCACTCACAGGGGCACTGGTTCCTGTCATCCCTTCACTCACTGGGACCCGGTTCCTGTCATCTCTTCACGCACTGTAGCCTTGGTTCCTGTCATCTCTTCACGCACTGTAGCCTTGGTTCCTGTCATCTCTTCACTCACTGGGGCCCTGGTTCCTGTCATCCCTTCACTCACTGGGACCCGGTTCCTGTCATCTCTTCACTCACTGGGGCCCCACTTCCTGTCATCTCCTCACTCACTGGGGCACTGGTTCCTGTCATCTCTTCACTGACTGGGGCCCCGGTTCCCGTCATCGCTTCACTCACTGGGGCCCGGGTTCCTGTCACCTCCTCACTCACAGAGTCCCATCATCT
Source organism: Mobula birostris (assembly GCF_030028105.1). Taxonomy (NCBI): domain Eukaryota; kingdom Metazoa; phylum Chordata; class Chondrichthyes; order Myliobatiformes; family Myliobatidae; genus Mobula; species Mobula birostris. The sequence goes on along the minus strand of NW_027276561.1, from coordinate 19,804 downwards.
GTTCACTCACTGGGGGTCTGGTTCCTGTCATCTCTTCATTCACTGGGGCCCTGGTTCCTGTCATCTCTTCACTCACGGGGCTCTGGTTTCTGTCATCCCTTTACTGACAGCGGCCCCGGTTCCTGTCATCTCTTCACTCTCTGGTCCCCCAGTTCCACTCATCTCTTCACTCACTGGAGCCCCGTTTCCTGTCACCTCTTCACTCACTGGGCCCTGGTTCCTGTCATGTCTTCACTGAATGGGGCCCCGGTTCCTGTTATCTCTTCAATCATTGGTTCCTGTCATCCCTTCACTTACTGGAGCCTGGTTCCTGTCATCTCTTCACTCACTGGGGCCCCGGTTCCTGTCACCTCCTCACTCACAGGGGCCTGGTATCCGTCATCTCTTCACTCACTGGGGGCCCGGTTCCTGACATCTCTTCACTCACTGTGGCCCTGGTTCCTGTCATCTCTTCACTCACTGGGGCCCTAGTTAATGTCATCTCTTCACTCACTGGGGCCCTGGTTCCTGTCATCTCTTCACTCACTGGGGCCCCACCTCCTTGTCATCTCTTCACTCACTGGGCCCTGGTTCCTGTCATGTCTTCACTGACTGTGGCCCTGGTTCCCGTTATCTCTTCAATCACTGGGGCCCGGGTTCCTGTCACCTCCTCACTCACAGAGTCCCATCATCTGTTCACTCACTGGGGGTCTGGTTCCTGTCATCTCTTCACTCACTGGTTCCTGTCATCCCTTCACTCACTGGGGCCCGGTTCCTGTCATCTCTTCACTCACTGGTTCCTGTCATCCCTTCACTCACTGGGGCTCTGGTTCCCGTCAACTCTTCACTCATTGGGCCCCGGTTCCCGTCATCTCTTTACTATCTGGGGATCCTGTTCTGGTTCCTGTCATCCTTTCACTCACTGGGGTCCCAGTTCCCGTCAACTCTTCACTCATTGGGCCCCGGTTCCCGTCATCTCTTTACTATCTGGGGATGCTGTTCTGGTTCCTGTCATCCTTTCACTCACTGGGGTCCCAGTTCCCGTCATCTCTTCACTCACTGGTTCACGTCATCTCTACACTGACTGGGGCCCCACTTCCTGTCATCTCTTCATTCACTGGGGCCCTGATTCCTGTCATCCCTTCACTCACTGGGGCTCTGGTTCCCGTCAACTCTTCACTCATTGGGCCCCGGTTCCCATCATCTCTTTACTATCTGGGGATCCTGTTCTGGTTCCTGTGATCTTTTCACTCACTGCGGTCCCAGTTCCCGTCATGTCTTTACTCACTGGTTCACGTCATCTCTACACTCACTGGGGCCCCACTTCCTGTCATCTCTTCATTCACTGGGGCTCTGATTCCTGTCACATCTCTTCACTGACAGGGGCCCCAGTTCCTGTCATCTCTTCACTCACAGGGGCACTGGTTCCTGTCATCCCTTCACTGACAGGGGCCCCAGTTCCTGTCATCTCTTCACTCACAGGTACCTGTCATCTCTTCACTCACTGGTTCCTGTCATCCCTTCACTCACTGGAGCCCGGTTCCTGTCATCTCTTCACGCACTGTAGCCTTGGTTCCTGTCATCTCTTCACTCACTGGGGCCCTGGTTCCTGTCATCTCTTCACTCACTGGGGCCCCACTTCCTGTCATCTCCTCACTCACTGGGGCACTGGTTCCTGTCATCTCTTCACTGACTGGGGCCCCGGTTCCCGTCATCGCTTCACTCACTGGGGCCCGGGTTCCTGTCACCTCCTCACTCACAGAGTCCCATCATCTGTTCACTCACTGGGGGTCTGTTTCCTGTCATCTCTTCATTCACTGGGGCCCGGTTCCTGTCATCTCTTCACTCACTGGGCCCTGGTTCCTGTCATGTCTTCACTGACTGGGGCCCCGGTTCCTGTTATCTCTTCAATCACTGGGGCCCGGGTTCCTGTCACCTCCTCACTCACAGAGTCCCATCATCTGTTCACTCACTGGGAGTCTGGTTCCTGTCATCTCATCTTTCAATGGGGCCCTGGTTCTGTCATCTCTTCACTCACTGGTTCCTGTCATCCCTTCACTTACTGGAGCCCGGTTCCTGTCATCTCTTCACTCACTGGGGCCCCGGTTCCTGTCACCTCCTCACTCACAGGGGCCTGGTATCCGTCATCTCTTCACTCACTGGGGGCCCGGTTCCTGTCATCTCTTCACTCACTGGGGCCCCAGTTAATGTCATCTCTTCACTCACTGGGGCCCTGGTTCCTGTCATCTCTTCACTCACTGGGGCCCCACCTCCTTGTCATCTCTTCACTCAGTGGGCCCTGGTTCCTGTCATGTCTTCACTGACTGTGGCCCCGGTTCCCGTTATCTCTTCAATCACTGGGGCCCGGGTTCCTGTCAACTCCTCACTCACAGAGTCCCATCATCTGTTCACTCACTGGGGGTCTGGTTCCTGTCATCTCTTCATTCACTGGGGCCCCAGTTCTGTCATCTCCTCACTCACTGGGGCTCCGGTTCCTGTCACTCTTCACTCACTGGGGTCCCAGTTCCAGTCATGTCTTCACTCACTGGGGACTTGGATCCTTTCATCTGTTCACTCACTGGGGACCTGGTTCCTGTCATCTCTTCACTGACAGGGGCCCCAGTTCTGTCATCTCCTCACTCACTGGGGCTCCGGTTCCTGTCACTCTTCACTCACTGGGGTCCCAGTTCCAGTCATGTCTTCACTCACTGGGGACTTGGATCCTTCAATCTGTTCACTCACTGGGGCCCCGATTCCGTCATCTCCTCACTGACTGGTTCCCATCATCTCTACACTCACTGGGGCACTTGTTGTTGTCATTTCTTCACTCGCTGGGGCCTGGTTCCCTTCATCTCTTCACTCACTGGGGCCCTGGTTCCTGTCATCTCTTCACTCACTGGGGCTCCTCTTCCTGTCATCTCTTCACTCACTGGGGCTCCTCTTCCTGTCATCTCTTCATTCACTGGGTCCCCAGTTTCAGTCATCTCTTCACTCACTGGGGCCCTGGTTCCCGTCATCTCTTCACTGACTGGGGCCCCAGTTCATGTCATCTCTTCACTCACTGGTTCCCGTCATCTCTACACTCATTGAGGCCCCAGTTCCTGTCATCTCTTCACTGACTGGGGCCCCAGTTCACGTCATCTCTTCACTCACTGGTTCCCGTCATCTCTACACTCATTGAGGCCCCAGTTCCTGTCATCTCTTCACTCACTGGGGCCCTGGTTCCTGTCATCTCTTCACTCACTGGGGCTCCACTTCCTGTCATCTCTTCATTCACTGGGTCCCCAGTTTCAGTCATCTCTTCACTCACTGGGGCCCTGGTTCCTGTCATCACTTCACTGACTGGGGCCCAGTTCACGTCATCTCTTCACTCACTGGTTCCCGTCATCTCTACACTCACTGCGGCAACCGGTTCCTGTCATCTCTTCACTCACTGGAGCCCTGTTCCTGTCATATCTTCACTCACTGGGGGCCCCGGTTCCTGTCATTTCTTCACTCACGGGGCTCTGGTTCCTGTTATCTCTTCACTGGCAGGGGGCCCCGGTTACTGTCATCTCTTCGCTGACTGGGGCCCTGGCTCCTGTCATATCTTCACTGACTGGGGCCTTGGTTCCCTGTCATCTCTTTACTCACTGGTTCCCATCTTCTCTACACTCACTGGTGCCCCGGTTACAAGCATCTCTACAGTCATTGGGGCCCTGGGTTCCAGTCATCTTTTCACTCAGTGGGGCCCTGGTTCCTGTCATCTCTTCACTCACTGGGGCCCCGGTTCCAGTCATCTCTTCACTCACTGTGGCCCTGGTTCCTGTCATCTCTTCACTCACTGGGGCCCTGGTTCCTGTCATTTCTTCACTTACTGGGGCCCCAGTTTCAGTCATCTCTTCACTCACTGGGGCCCTGGTTCCTGTCATCACTCACTGACTGGGGCCCCAGTCACGTCATCTCTTCACTCACTGGTTCCCGTCATCTCTACACCTCACTGCGGCACCGGTTCCTGTCATCTCTTCGCTCACTGGGGCTCTGGTTCCTGTCATATCTTCACTGACAGGGGCCCCGGTTCCAGTCATGTCTTCACTCACTGGGGACTTGGATCCTGTCACCTGTTCACTGACTGTGGCCCCGGTTCCCGTTATCTCTTCATTCACTGGGGCCCGGGTTCCTGTCACCTTCCTCACTCACAGAGTCCCATCATCTGTTCACTCACTGGGGGTCTGGTTACTGTCATCTCTTCATTCACAGGGGCCCAGTTCCTGTCATGTCTTCACTCACTGGTTCCTGTCATCTCTTCACTCACTGGTTCCTGTCATCCCCTTCACTCACTGGGGCCCGGTTCCTGTCATCTCTTCACTCACTGGTTCCTGTCATCCCTTCACTCACTGGGGCTCTGGTTCCCTTCAACTCTTCACTCATTGGGCCCCGGTTCCCGTCATCTCTTTACTATCTGGGATCCTGTTCTGGTTACTGTCATCCTTTCACTCACTGGGGTCCCAGTTCCCGTCATCTCTTCACTCACTGGTTCACGACATCTCTACACTCACTGGGGCCCCACTTCCTGTCATCTCTTCATTCACTGGGCTCTGATTCCTGTCACACCTCTTCACTCACAGGGGCACCGGTTCATGTCATCTCTTCACTGACAGGGGCCCCAGTTCCTGTCATCTCTTCACTCACAGGTACCTGTCATCTCTTCACTCACTGGTTCCTGTCATCCCTTCACTCACTGGAGCCCGGTTCCTGTCATCCCTTCACTCACTGGAGCCCTGTTCCTGTCATCTCTTCACTCACTGGGGGCCCCGGTTCCTGTCATTTCTTCACTCACGGGGCTCTGGTTCCTGTCATCTCTTCACTGGCAGGGGCCCCGGTTACTGTCATCTCTTCGCTGACTGGGGCCCTGGCTCCTGTCATATCTTCACTGACTGGGGCCTTGGTTCCTGTCATCTCTTTACTCACTGGTTCCCATCTTCTCGTACACTCACTGGTGCCCCGGTTACAAGCATCTCTACAGTCATGGGGGCCCTGGGTTCCAGTCATCTTTTCACTCAGTGGGGCCCTGGTTCCTGTCATCTCTTCACTCACTGGGGCCCCGGTTCCAGTCATCTCTTCACTCACTGTGGCCTGGTTCCTGTCATCTCTTCACTCACTGGGGCCCTGGTTCCTGTCATTTCTTCACTTACTGGGGCCCCAGTTTCAGTCATCTCTTCACTCACTGGGGCCCTGGTTCCTGTCATCACTTCACTGACTGGGGCCCCCAGTTCACGTCATCTCTTCACTCACTGGTTTCCCGTCATCTCTACAACTCACTGCGGCACCGGTTCCTGTCATCTCTTCACTCACTGGGGACGTGGATCCTGTCATCTGTTCACTGACTGTGGCCCCTGTTCCCGTTATCTCTTCATTCACTGGGGCCCGGGATCCTGTCACCTCCTCACTCACAGAGTCCCATCATCTGTTCACTCACTGGGGGTCTGGTTCCTGTCATCTCTTCACTCACTGCGGCCCTGGTTCTTGTCATCTCCTCACTCACTGGGGTCCCAGTTCCAGTCATGTCTTCACTCACTGGGGACTTGGATCCTGTCATCTGTTCACTGACTGTGGCCCCGGTTCCCGTTATCTCTTCATTCACTGGGGCCCGGGTTCCTGTCACCTCCTCACTCACAGAGTCCCATCATCTGTTCACTCACTGGGGGTCTGGTTACTGTCATCTCTTCATTCACAGGGGCCCAGTTCCTGTCATGTCTTCACTCACTGGTTCCTGTCATGTCTTCACTCACTGGTTCCTGTCATCCCTTCGCTCACTGGGGCCCGGTTCCTGTCATCTCTTCACTCACTGGTTCCTGTCATCCCTTCACTCACTGGGGCTCTGGTTCCCGTCAACTCTTCACTCATTGGGCCCCGGTTCCCGTCATCTCTTTACTATCTGGGGATCCTGTTCTGGTTCCTGTCATCCTTTCTCTCACTGGGGTCCCAGTTCCCGTCATCTCTTCACTCACTGGTTCACGACATCTCTACACTCACTGGGGCCCCACTTCCTGTCATCTCTTCATTCACTGGGGGCTCTGATTCCTGTCACACCTCTTCACTCACAGGGGCACCGGTTCCTGTCATCTCTTCACTGACAGGGGCCCCAGTTCCTGTCATCTCTTCACTCACAGGTACCTGTCATCTCTTCACTCACTGGTTCCTGTCATCCCTTCACTCACAGGAGCCCGGTTCGTGTCATCCCTTCACTCACTGGGACCCGGTTCCTGTCATCTCTTCACTCACTGGGGCCCCACTTCCTGTCATCTCCTCACTCACTGGGGCACTGGTTCCTGTCATCTCTTCACTGACTGGGGCCCCGGTTCCCGTCATCGCTTCACTCTCTGGGGCCCGGGTTCCTGTCACCTCCTCACTCACAGAGTCCCATCATCTGTTCACTCACTGGGGGTCTGGTTCCTGTCATCTCTTCATTCACTGGGGCCCTGGTTCCTGTCATCTCTTCACTCACGGGGCTCTGGTTTCTGTCATCCCTTTACTGACAGCGGCCCCGGTTCCTGTCATCTCTTCACTCACTGGTCCCCCAGTTCCACTCATCTCTTCACTCACTGGAGCCCCGTTTCCTGTCACCTCTTCACTCACTGGGCCCTGGTTCCTGTCATGTCTTCACTGACTGGGACCCCGGTTCCTGTTATCTCTTCAATCACTGGGGCCCGGGTTCCTGTCACCTCCTCACTCACAGAGTCCCATCATCTGTTCACTCACTGGGAGTCTTGTTCCTGTCATCTCATCTTTCAATGGGGCCCTGGTTCTGTCATCTCTTCACTCACTGGTTCCTGTCATCCCTTCACTTACTGGAGCCCGGTTCCTGTCATCTCTTCACTCACTGGGGCCCCGGTTCCTGTCACCTCCTCACTCACAGGGGCCTGGTACCCGTCATCTCTTCACTCACTGGGGGCCCGGTTCCTGACATCTCTTCACTCACTGTGGCCCTGGTTCCTGTCATCTCTTCACTCACTGGGGCCCCAGTTAATGTCATCTCTTCACTCACTGGGGCCCTGGTTCCTTTCATCTCTTCACTCACTGGGGCCCCACCTCCTTGTCATCTCTTCACTCACTGGGGCCCTGGTTCCTGTCATGTCTTCACTGACTGTGGCCCCGGTTCCCGTTATCTCTTCAATCACTGGGCCGCGGGTTCCTGTCAACTCCTCACTCACAGAGTCCCATCATCTGTTCACTCACTGGGGGTCTGGTTCCTGTCCATCTCTTCATTCACTGGGGCCCGGTTCCTGTCATCTCTTCACTCACTGGTTCCTGTCATCCCTTCACTTACTGGAGCCCGGTTCCTGTCATCTCTTCACTCACTGGGGCCCCCGGTTCTGTCACCTCCTCACTCACAGGGGCCTGGTATCCGTCATCTCTTCACTCACTGGGGGCCCGGTTCCTGACATCTCTTCACTCACTGTGGCCCTGGTTCCTGTCATCTCTTCACTCACTGGGGCCCCAGTTAATGTCATCTCTTCACTCACTGGGGCCCTGGTTCCTTTCATCTCTTCACTCACTGGGGCCCCACCTCCTTGTCATCTCTTCACTCACTGGGCCCTGGTTCCTGTCATGTCTTCACTGACTGTGGCCCCGGTTCCCGTTATCTCTTCAATCACTGGGGCCCTGGTTCCTGTCAACTCCTCACTCACAGAGTCCCATCATCTGTTCACTCACTGGGGGTCTGGTTCCTGTCATCTCTTCATTCACTGGGGCCCCGGTTCCTGTCATCCCTTCACTCACTGGGGCCCGGTTCCTGTCATCTCTTCGCTCACTGGGGCTCTGGTTCCTGTCATATCTTCACTCACTGAGGCTCCAGTCTCTGTCATCTCTTCGCTCACTGGGGCTCTGGTTCCTGTCATATCTTCACTGACAGGGGACCCGGTTCCTGTCATCCCATCATTCACTGGGGCCCCGGTTCCTGTCACCTCCTCACTCACTGGGGCCTGGTTTCCGTCATCTCTTCACTCACTGGGGGCCCGGTTCCTGACATCTCTTCACTCACTGTGGCCCTGCTTCCCGTCATCTCTTCACTCACTGGTTCACGTCATCTCTACACTCACTGGGGCCCCACTTCCTGTCATCTCTTCATTCACTGGGGCTCTGATTCCTGTCACATCTCTTCACTGACAGGGGGCCCCCTAGTTTCCTGTCATCTCTTCACTCACAGGGGCACTGGTTCCTGTCATCCCTTCACTGACAGGGGCCCCAGTTCCTGTCATCTCTTCACTCACAGGTACCTGTCATCTCTTCACTCACTGGTTCCTGTCATCCCTTCACTCACTGGAACCCGGTTCCTGTCATCTCTTCACGCACTGTAGCCTTGGTTCCTGTCATCTCTTCACTCACTGGGGCCCTGGTTCCTGTCATCCCTTCACTCACTGGGACCCGGTTCCTGTCATCTCTTCACTCACTGGGGCCCCCACTTCCTGTCATCTCCTCACTCACTGGGGCGAACTGGTTCCTGTCATCTCTTCACTGACTGGGGCCCCAGTTCCCGTCATCGCTTCACTCACTGGGGCCCGGGTTCCTGTCACCTCCTCACTCACAGAGTCCCCATCATCTGTTCACTCACTGGGGCGGTTCTGGTTCCTGTCATCTCTTCATTCACTGGGGCCCGGTTCCTGTCATCTCTTCACTCACGGGGCTCTGGTTTCTGTCATCCCTTTACTGACAGCGGCCCCGGTTCCTGTCATCTCTTCACTCACTGGAGCCCCGGTTCCTGTCATCTCTTCACTCACTGGTCCCCCAGTTCCACTCATCTCTTCACTCACTGGAGCCCCGTTTCCTGTCACCTCTTCACTCACTGGGCCCCTGGTTCCTGTCATGTCTTCACTGACTGGGGCCCCGGTTCCTGTTATCTCTTCAATCACTGGTTCCTGTCATCCCTTCACTTACTGGAGCCCGGTTTCCTGTCATCTCTTCACTCACTGGGGCCCCCGGTTCCTGTCACCTCCTCACTCACAGGGGCCTGGTATCCGTCATCTCTTCACTCACTGGGGGCCCGTTCCTGACATCTCTTCACTCACTGTGGCCCTGGTTCCTGTCATCTCTTCACTCACTGGGGCCCCACCTCCTTGTCATCTCTTCACTCACTGGGCCCTGGTTCCTGTCATGTCTTCACTGACTGTGGCCCCGGTTCCCGTTATCTCTTCAATCACTGGGCCCGGGTTCCTGTCACCTCCTCACTCACAGAGTCCCATCATCTGTTCACTCACTGGGGGTCTGGTTCCTGTCATCTCTTCATTCACTGGGGCCCGGTTCCTGTCATCTCTTCACTCACTGGTTCCTGTCATCCCTTCACTCACTGGGGCTCTGGTTCCCGTCAACTCTTCACTCATTGGGCCCCGGTTCCCGTCATCTCTTTACTATCTGGGGATCCTGTTCTGGTTCCTGTCATCCTTTCACTCACTGGGGTCCCAGTTCCCGTCATCTCTTCACTCACTGGTTCACGTCATCTCTACACTGACTGGGGCCCCACTTCCTGTCATCTCTTCATTCACTGGGGCCCTGATTCCTGTCATCCCTTCACTCACTGGGGCTCTGGTTCCCGTCAACTCTTCACTCATTGGGCCCCGGTTCCCGTCATCTCTTTACTATCTGGGGATCCTGTTCTGGTTCCTGTGATCTTTTCACTCACTGCGGTCCCAGTTCCCCGTCATCTCTTTACTCACTGGTTCACGTCATCTCTACACTCACTGGGGCCCCACTTCCTGTCATCTCTTCATTCACTGGGGCTCTGATTCCTGTCCACATCTCTTCACTGACAGGGGCCCCAGTTCCTGTCATCTCTTCACTCACAGGGGGCACTGGTTCCTGTCATCCCTTCACTGACAGGGGCCCCCAGTTCCTGTCATCTCTTCACTCACATGTACCTGTCATCTCTTCACTCACTGGTTCCTGTCATCCCTTCACTCACTGGAGCCCGGTTCCTGTCATCTCTTCACGCACTGTAGCTTGGTTCCTGTCATCTCTTCACTCACTGGGGCCCTGGTTCCTGTCATACCTTCACTCACTGGGACCCAGTTCCTGTCATCTCTTCACTCACTGGGGCCCCACTTCCTGTCATCTCCTCACTCACTGGGGCACTGGTTCCTGTCATCTCTTCACTGACCTGGGGCCCCCGGTTCCCCGTCATCGCTTCACTCACTGGGGCCCGGGTTCCTGTCACCTCCTCACTCACAGAGTCCCATCATCTGTTCACTCACTGGGGGTCTGGTTCCTGTCATCTCTTCATTCACTGGGGCCCTGGTTCCCTGTCATCTCTTCACTCACGGGGCTCCTGGTTTCTGTCATCCCTTTACTGACAGCGGCCCCGGTTCCTGTCATCTCTTCACTCACTGGTCCCCCCAGTTCCACTCATCTCTTCACTCACTGGAGCCCCGTTTCCTGTCACCTCTTCACTCACTGGGCCCTGGTTCCTGTCATGTCTTCACTGACTGGGGCCCCGGTTTCCTGTTATCTCTTCAATCACTGGTTCCTGTCATCCCTTCACTTACTGGAGCCCGGGTTCCTGTCATCTCTTCACTCACTGGGGCCCCGGTTCCTGTCACCTCCTCACTCACAGGGCCTGGTATCCGTCATCTCTTCACTCACTGGGGGCCCGGTTCCTGACATCTCTTCACTCACTGTGGCCCTGGTTCCCTGCCATCTCTTCACTCACTGGGGCCCAGTTAATGTCATCTCTTCACTCACTGGGGCCCTGGTTCCTGTCATCTCTTCACTCACTGGGCCCCACCTCCTTGTCATCTGCTTCACTTCACTGGGCCCTGGTTCCTGTCATGTCTTCACTGACTGTGGCCCCGGTTCCCGTTATCTCTTCAATCACTGGGGCCCGGGTTCCTGTCACCTCCTCACTCACAGAGTCCCATCATCTGTTCACTCACAGGGGGGTCTGTTCCTGTCATCTCTTCATTCACTGGGGCCCCGGGTTCCTGTCATCTCTTCACTCACTGGTTCCCTGTCATCCCTTCACTCACTGGGGCTCTGGTTCCGTCAACTCTTCACTCATTGGGCCCCGGTTCCCGTCATCTCTGTTACTATCTGGGATCCTGTTCTGGTTCCTGTCATCCTTTCACTCACTGGGGTCCCCAGTTCCCGTCATCTCTTCACTCACTGGTTCACCGTCATCTCTACACTGACTGGGGCCCCACTTCCTGTCATCGTCTTCATTCACTGGGGCCCTGATTCCTGTCATCCCTTCACTCACTGGGCTCTGGTTCCCGTCAACTCTTCACTCATTGGGCCCCCGGTTCCCGTCCATCTCTTTACTATCTGGGGATCCTGTTCTGGGTTCCTGTGATCTTTCACTCACTGCGGTCCCAGTTCCCGTCATCTCTCACTCACTGTTCACGTCATCTCTACACTCACTGGGGCCCCACTTCCTGTCATCTCTTCATTCACTGGGGCTCTGATCTGTCACATCTCTTCACTGACAGGGGGCCCCAGTTCCTGTCATCTCTTCACTCACAGGGGCACTGGTTCCTGTCATCCCTTCACTGACAGGGGCCCCAGTTCCTGTCTCTCTTCACCTCACAGGTACCTGTCATCTCTTCACTCACTGGTTCCTGTCATCCCTTCTCACGCACTGTAGCCTTGGTTCCTGTCATCTCTTCACTCACTGGGGCCCTGGTTCCTGTCATCCCTTCACTCACTGGGACCCGGTTCCTGTCATCTCTTCACTCACTGGGGCCCCACTTCCTGTCATCTCTTCACTCACTGGGCCCTGGTTCCTGTCATGTCTTCACTGACTGGGGCCCCGGTTCCTGTTATCTCTTCAATCACTGGGGCCCGGGTTCCTGTCACCTCCTCACTCACAGAGTCCCATCATCTGTTCACTCACTGGGGCCCCGGTTCCTGTCACCTCCTCACTCACAGGGGCCTGGTATCCGTCATCTCTTCACTCACTGGGGGCCCGGTTCCTGACATCTCTTCACTCACTGTGGCCCTGGTTCCTGTCATCTCTTCACTCACTGGGGCCCCAGTTAATGTCATCTCTTCACTCACTGGGGCCCTGGTTCCTGTCATCTCTTCACTCACTGGGGCCCCACCTCCTTGTCATCTCTTCACTCACTGGGCCCTGGTTCCTGTCATGTCTTCACTGACTGTGGCCCCGGTTCCCGTTATCTCTTCAATCACTGGGGCCCGGGTTCCTGTCAACTCCTCACTCACAGAGTCCCATCATCTGTTCACTCACTGGGGGTCTGGTTCCTGTCATCTCTTCATTCACTGGGGCCCCAGTTCTGTCATCTCCTCACTCACTGGGGCTCCGGTTCCTGTCACTCTTCACTCACTGGGGTCCCAGTTCCAGTCATGTCTTCACTCACTGGGGACTTGGATCCTTTCATCTGTTCACTCACTGGGGACCTGGTTCCTGTCATCTCTTCACTGACAGGGGCCCCAGTTCTGTCATCTCCTCACTCACTGGGGCTCCGGTTCCTGTCACTCTTCACTCACTGGGGTCCCAGTTCCAGTCATGTCTTCACTCACTGGGGACTTGGATCCTTCAATCTGTTCACTCACTGGGGCCCCTATTCCGTCATCTCCTCACTGACTGGTTCCCATCATCTCTACACTCACTGGGGCACTTGTTGTTGTCGTCATTTCTTCACTCGCTGGGGCCTGGTTCCCTTCATCTCTTCACTTACTGGGGCCCTGGTTCCTGTCATCTCTTCACTCACTGGGGCTCCTCTTCCTGTCATCTCTTCACTCACTGGGGCTCCTCTTCCTGTCATCTCTTCATTCACTGGGTCCCCAGTTTCAGTCATCTCTTCACTCACTGGGGCCCTGGTTCCCGTCATCTCTTCACTGACTGGGGCCCCAGTTCACGTCATCTCTTCACTCACTGGTTCCCGTCATCTCTACACTCATTGAGGCCCCAGTTCCTGTCATCTCTTCACTGACTGGGGCCCCAGTTCACGTCATCTCTTCACTCACTGGTTCCCGTCATCTCTACACTCATTGAGGCCCCAGTTCCTGTCATCTCATCACTCACTGGGGCCCTGGTTCCTGTCATCTCTTCACTCACTGCGGCTCCACTTCCTGTCATCTCTTCATTCACTGGGTCCCCAGTTTCAGTCATCTCTTCACTCACTGGGGCCCTGGTTCCTGTCATCACTTCACTGACTGGGGCCCCAGTTCACGTCATCTCTTCACTCACTGGTTCCCGTCATCTCTACACTCACTGCGGCACCGGTTCCTGTCATCTCTTCACTCACTGGGGCCCCAGTTCACGTCATCTCTTCACTCACTGGTTCCCGTCATCTCTACACTCACTGGTGCCCCGGTTACAAGCATCTCTACAGTCATTGGGGCCCTGGGTTCCAGTCATCTTTTCACTCAGTGGGGCCCTGGTTCCTGTCATCTCTTCACTCACTGGGGCCCCGGTTCCAGTCATCTCTTCACTCACTGTGGCCCTGGTTCCTGTCATCTCTTCACTCACTGGGGCCCTGGTTCCTGTCATTTCTTCACTTACTGGGGCCCCAGTTTCAGTCATCTCTTCACTCACTGGGGCCCTGGTTCCTGTCATCTCTTCACTCACTGGGGCTCCACTTCCTGTCATCTCTTCATTCACTGGGTCCCCAGTTTCAGTCATCTCTTCACTCACTGGGGCCCTGGTTCCTGTCATCACTTCACTGACTGGGGCCCCAGTTCACGTCATCTCTTCACTCACTGGTTCCCGTCATCTCTACACTCACTGCGGCACCGGTTCCTGTCATCTCTTCACTCACTGGGGCCCCAGTTCACGTCATCTCTTCACTCACTGGTTCCCGTCATCTCTACACTCACTGGTGCCCCGGTTACAAGCATCTCTTCACTCACTGTGGCCCTGGTTCCTGTCATCTCTTCACTCACTGGGGCCCTGGTTCCTGTCATTTCTTCACTTACTGGGGCCCCAGTTTCAGTCATCTCTTCACTCACTGGGGCCCTGGTTCCTGTCATCACTTCACTGACTGGGGCCCCAGTTCACGTCATCTCTTCACTCACTGGTTCCCGTCATCTCTACACTCACTGCGGCACCGGTTCCTGTCATCTCTTCGCTCACTGGGGCTCTGGTTCCTGTCATATCTTCACTGACAGGGGCCCCGGTTCCAGTCATGTCTTCACTCACTGGGGACTTGGATCCTGTCACCTGTTCACTGACTGTGGCCCCGGTTCCCGTTATCTCTTCATTCACTGGGGCCCGGGTTCCTGTCACCTCCTCACTCACAGAGTCCCATCATCTGTTCACTCACTGGGGGTCTGGTTACTGTCATCTCTTCATTCACAGGGGCCCAGTTCCTGTCATGTCTTCACTCACTGGTTCCTGTCATCTCTTCACTCACTGGTTCCTGTCATCCCTTCACTCACTGGGGCCCGGTTCCTGTCATCTCTTCACTCACTGGTTCCTGTCATCCCTTCACTCACTGGGGCTCTGGTTCCCTTCAACTCTTCACTCATTGGGCCCCGGTTCCCGTCATCTCTTTACTATCTGGGGATCCTGTTCTGGTTACTGTCATCCTTTCACTCACTGGGGTCCCAGTTCCCGTCATCTCTTCACTCACTGGTTCACGACATCTCTACACTCACTGGGGCCCCACTTCCTGTCATCTCTTCATTCACTGGGGCTCTGATTCCTGTCACACCTCTTCACTCACAGGGGCACCGGTTCCTGTCATCTCTTCACTGACAGGGGCCCCGGTTCCTGTCATCTCTTCACTCACTGGTTCCTGTCATCCCTTCACTCACTGGAGCCCGGTTCCTGTCATCCCTTCACTCACTGGAGCCCGGTTCCTGTCATCCCTTCACTCACTGGAGCCCTGTTCCTGTCATCTCTTCACTCACTGGGGGCCCCGGTTCCTGTCATTTCTTCACTCACGGGGCTCTGGTTCCTGTTATCTCTTCACTGGCAGGGGCCCCGGTTACTGTCATCTCTTCGCTGACTGGGGCCCTGGCTCCTGTCATATCTTCACTGACTGGGGCCTTGGTTCCTGTCATCTCTTTACTCACTGGTTCCCATCTTCTCTACACTCACTGGTGCCCCGGTTACAAGCATCTCTACAGTCATTGGGGCCCTGGGTTCCAGTCATCTTTTCACTCAGTGGGGCCCTGGTTCCTGTCATCTCTTCACTCACTGGGGCCCCGGTTCCAGTCATCTCTTCACTCACTGTGGCCCTGGTTCCTGTCATCTCTTCACTCACTGGGGCCCTGGTTCCTGTCATTTCTTCACTTACTGGGGCCCCAGTTTCAGTCATCTCTTCACTCACTGGGGCCCTGGTTCCTGTCATCACTTCACTGACTGGGGCCCCAGTTCACGTCATCTCTTCACTCACTGGTTCCCGTCATCTCTACACTCACTGCGGCACCGGTTCCTGTCATCTCTTCAATCACTGGGGCCCGGGTTCCTGTCACCTCCTCACTCACAGAGTCCCATCATCTGTCACTCACTGGGGGTCTGGTTCCTGTCATCTCTTCACTCACTGCGGCCCTGGTTCTTGTCATCGCTTCACTCACTGGGGTCCCAGTTCCAGTCATGTCTTCACTCACTGGGGACTTGGATCCTGTCATCTGTTCACTGACTGTGGCCCCGGTTCCCGTTATCTCTTCATTCACTGGGGCCCGGGTTCCTGTCACCTCCTCACTCACAGAGTCCCATCATCTGTTCACTCACTGGGGGTCTGGTTACTGTCATCTCTTCATTCACAGGGGCCCAGTTCCTGTCATGTCTTCACTCACTGGTTCCTGTCATCCCTTCGCTCACTGGGGCCCGGTTCCTGTCATCTCTTCACTCACTGGTTCCTGTCATCCCTTCACTCACTGGGGCTCTGGTTCCCGTCAACTCTTCACTCATTGGGCCCCGGTTCCCGTCATCTCTTTACTATCTGGGGATCCTGTTCTGGTTCCTGTCATCCTTTCACTCACTGGGGTCCCAGTTCCCGTCATCTCTTCACTCACTGGTTCACGACATCTCTACACTCACTGGGGCCCCACTTCCTGTCATCTCTTCATTCACTGGGGCTCTGATTCCTGTCACACCTCTTCACTCACAGGGGCACCGGTTCCTGTCATCTCTTCACTGACAGGGGCCCCAGTTCCTGTCATCTCTTCACTCACAGGTACCTGTCATCTCTTCACTCACTGGTTCCTGTCATCCCTTCACTCACTGGAGCCCGGTTCCTGTCATCCCTTCACTCACTGGAGCCCTGTTCCTGTCATCTCTTCACTCACTGGGGGCCCCGGTTCCTGTCATCTCTTCACTCACGGGGCTCTGGTTCCTGTCATCTCTTCACTGGCAGGGGCCCCGGTTACTGTCATCTCTTCGCTGACTGGGGCCCTGGCTCCTGTCATATCTTCACTGACTGGGGCCTTGGTTCCTGTCATCTCTTTACTCACTGGTTCCCATCTTCTCTACACTCACTGGTGCCCCGGTTACAAGCATCTCTGCACTCATTGGGGCCCTGGGTTCCAGTCATCTTTTCACTCAGTGGGGCCCTGGTTCCTGTCATCTCTTCACTCACTGGGGCCCCGGTTCCAGTCATCTCTTCACTCACTGTGGCCCTGGTTCCTGTCATCTCTTCACTCACTGGGGCCCTGGTTCCTGTCATCTTTTCACTCACTCCGGCCTTGGTTCCTGTCATCTCTTCACTAACTGGAGCCCAGTTCCTGTCATGTCTTCACTCACAGGGGCCCCAGTTTCTGTCAACTCTACGTTCACTGGGGCCCTGATTCCCGTCTTCTCTTCACTCACTGTAGCCCTGGTCCCTGTCATCTCTTCACTCACTGGTTCCCGTCATCTCTACACTCACTGGGGCACCAGTTCCTGTTATCTCTTCACTCACTGGGGCCCTGGTTCCAGTCATCTCTTCACTCACTGGGGCCCCGGTTCCTGTCATCTCTTCACTCACAGGGGCCCCGGTTCCCGTTATCGCTTCACTCACTGGGGCCCGGGTTCCTGTCACCTCCTCACTCACAGAGTCCCATCATCTGTTCACTCACTGGGGGTCTGGTTCCTGTCATCTCTTCATTCACAGGGGCCCCAGTTCCTGTTATCTTTTCACTCATTGGGGCCCTGGTTCCTGCAATCTCTTCACGCACTGGAGCCTTGGTTCGTCATCTCTTCACTGACTGGGTCCCCGATTCCTGTCATCTCTTCACTCACTGGGGCCCAGTTCCTGTCATGTCTTCACTCACAGGGGCCCCAGTTTCTGTCAACTCTTCATTCATTGGGTCCATGGTTCCCGTCATCTCTCACTCACAGGGCTCTGGTTCCTGTCATCTCTTCACTCTCTGGTTCCCGTCATCTCTACACTCACTGGGGCACCGGCTCCAGGCATCTCTTCACTCGCTGCGGCCCTGGTTCCTGTCATCTCTTCACTGACAGGCGCCCCAGTTCCTGTCATCTCTTCACTCAGTGGGGTACCGGTTCGGACATCTCTTCAGTCACTGGGGCCCAGGTTCCTGTCATCTCTTCACTGACTGGGGCCCCAGTTCCTGTCATCTCTCCATTCACTGGGGCCCCAGTTCCTGTCATCTCTTCACTCACTGGGGCCCTGGTTCCTGTCACCTTTTCACTCCCTGGGGCCCCAGTTCCCGTCATCTCTTCACTCACTGGGGCCCCAGTTCCCGTCATCTCTTCACTCACTGGGGCCCCAGTTCCCGTCATCTCATCACTCACTGGTTCCCGTCTTCTCTACACTCACTGAGGCACCGGTTCCTCTCACCTCTTCACTCACTGGGGCCCTGGTTCCTGTTATCTCTTCACTGACAGGGGCCCTGTTTCCTGTCAACTCTTCACTCGTTGGGCCCCTGTTCCCATCATCTCTTTACTATCTGGGGATCCTGTTCTTCTCATCTCTTCACTCACTGGGGCCCGGGTTCCTGTCACCTCCTCACTCACTGGGTCCCATCATCTGTTCACTCACTGGGAGTCTGGTTCCCGTCATCTCTTCACTCAGTGGGGCCCCGGTTCCTGTCATCTCTTCAATCACTAGGGCCCCAGTTCCCATCATGTCTTCACTTACTGTGGCTCTGGTTCCTGTCATCTCCTCACTCACTGGTATCGATCATCTCTTAACTCACTGAGGGCCCCGGTCCCGTCATCTCCTCACTCAGTGGGCCCCCAGGTTCCTGTTATCTCTTCACTCACAGGGGATCCGGTTCTTGTCATCTCTTCATTCAATGGGGCCCTAGTTCCCGTCATCACTTCACTCACAGGGGCTCTGGTTCCTGTCATCTCTTCACTGACTGGGGCCCCAGCTCCCGTCATCTCTTCACTCACTGGTTCCTGTCACCTCCTCACTCACTGGGGCCTGGTTCCTGTCATCTCTTCACTCACTGGGGCCCCGGTTCCTGACATCTCTTCACTCACTGGGCGCCGGTTCAGTCATCTCTTCACTCACTGGTTCCCGTCATCTCTACCCTCACTGGGGCACCGGTTCCTGGTATCTCTTCACTCACTGGGGCCCTGGTTCCTGTCATCTCTTCGCTGACTGGGGTCCCGGTTCCTGTTATCTCTTCACATACCGGAGCCCCGGTTCCTGTCAGCTCTTCACTCACTGGGGCCCTGGTTTCTGTCATCTCTTCACTCACTGGGGCCCCAGCTCCCGTCATCTCTTCACTCACTGATTCCTGTCACCTCCTCACTCAGTGGGGCCTGGTTCCTGTCATCCCTTCACTCACTGGGGCTCTGGTTCCCGTCAACTCTTCACTCATTGGGCCCCGGTTCCCGTCATCTCTTTACTATCTGGGGATCCTGTTCTGGTTCCTGTCATCCTTTCACTCACTGGGGTCCCAGTTCCCGTCATCTCTTCACTCACTGGTTCACGTCATCTCTACACTGACTGGGGCCCCACTTCCTGTCATCTCTTCATTCACTGGGGCCCTGATTCCTGTCATCCCTTCACTCACTGGGGCTCTGGTTCCCGTCAACTCTTCACTCATTGGGCCCCGGTTCCCGTCATCTCTTTACTATCTGGGGATCCTGTTCTGGTTCCTGTGATCTTTTCACTCACTGCGGTCCCAGTTCCCGTCATCTCTTTACTCACTGGTTCACGTCATCTCTACACTCACTGGGGCCCCACTTCCTGTCATCTCTTCATTCACTGGGGCTCTGATTCCTGTCACATCTCTTCACTGACAGGGGCCCCAGTTCCTGTCATCTCTTCACTCACAGGGGCACTGGTTCCTGTCATCCCTTCACTGACAGGGGCCCCAGTTCCTGTCATCTCTTCACTCACATGTACCTGTCATCTCTTCACTCACTGGTTCCTGTCATCCCTTCACTCACTGGAGCCCGGTTCCTGTCATCGCTTCACGCACTGTAGCCTTGGTTCCTGTCATCTCTTCACTCACTGGGGCCCTGGTTCCTGTCATACCTTCACTCACTGGGACCCGGTTCCTGTCATCTCTTCACTCACTGGGGCCCCACTTCCTGTCATCTCCTCACTCACTGGGGCACTGGTTCCTGTCATCTCTTCACTGACTGGGGCCCCGGTTCCCGTCATCGCTTCACTCACTGGGGCCCGGGTTCCTGTCACCTCCTCACTCACAGAGTCCCATCATCTGTTCACTCACTGGGGGTCTGGTTCCTGTCATCTCTTCATTCACTGGGGCCCTGGTTCCTGTCATCTCTTCACTCACGGGGCTCTGGTTTCTGTCATCCCTTTACTGACAGCGGCCCCGGTTCCTGTCATCTCTTCACTCACTGGTCCCCCAGTTCCACTCATCTCTTCACTCACTGGAGCCCCGTTTCCTGTCACCTCTTCACTCACTGGGCCCTGGTTCCTGTCATGTCTTCACTGACTGGGGCCCCGGTTCCTGTTATCTCTTC
>NW_027276560.1:0-38009 GCF_030028105.1 Mobula birostris | reverse complement strand
CTTCCTTCAACACCGTCTCATTACACACTCCTGCGGTCAGACACAGAGTGAACCTCCCTGCACACCTTTATTATCTGTATTCTCCACACCCCGTCCCCCTCCACCACAAGGCCCAAGCGCATGACAGGCTACCCTCGTCAAAATCAGAGCAAAACCCTCTCCCTCCCCGGCTCTCCGCTCTCACCAATCCTCAGCACGATTTTTGTCTCAATATTTTGTGTGCGTGGACTGGATGTGATTACTCAGCACACACATGCTCTCAGTCCTAATCACCAACTCCAAATCCTGGGATATCACATCTTTCAACACATTTCTAGCTATTTATTATTTTTAGTAAAGCACCTTAATTTTACATATTTGCGCCACACTGATGCTGTAAAAGAACGCATTTCAGGCCGTATAAATCAAGGATAATAAATCGGATCGTGATTCCGGTAGAAAACATGCGACAAGGGGGATCGTACATCGACTCGCTGGCCTACATCAGTCAGGACACTGAGCACGGGAGTCCGGAGGTCACGTTGCAGTTGTACGAGACGTCGGTGCGGCCACACTTTGGAGTACGTTCAGTTTTGGTCGCCCTGCTGTGTGAAAGAGGCCACTGAGCTGGAAAGAGTGCAGAGGGAGATTTACGAAGATGTTGCCGGGACTCCGGGAACTGAGGTATAAAGAGCGGGAAGGAAGTTTGGGACTGAACCCCCTGTGATGGAATGAAGGGATAGGTAAATAGGGGGGAAAACAGAGGACAACAATTAACTTATAATCGATCAACCTGTAAGCGCCTTAGCTTACTGCTTTGGACAAGTTTGGACAAGTCAGAAAGAAGCTTCACTCTGCAACGGGTGACGTACCAGTCATTATTGTCTAAAGCTCGGCAAGGGCTCAAATAAGGAACTATCCTCTCTTCAGAAGCAGCTCACGGTGTAGCTAAATATGGGAAGTATACTGTAAGGGCTGGAATGTTCTGGAGAACAGGGGAAGGGTCCGAATGAGGAACTGATGACCTAGCTTTGGCTTAGAATAATTATAACTAACTGACCAATGATTATTTTACATCTAGTTGTATCTTAGCATGTGATTGAAATGATTCTAATATTGTGTAATCTTGCAATCGTAAGATTTTCTTCTACCTGATCAGTGTTATAAATTGTGGGGAATTGTGTAATTCGGGGGCAGTGTCTGGACTGGTTCTTTTGGGAGATCAGTCTGTAACTTGCCCTATGGCATGTTATGAGTAGAGAATGAAGGTTTGAAAAGAATTACGTGTGTCAGTGTATTTGTGGTACAATTGCTATTGCATCGGCTCCGATCGAGAACGACACCTGGAGCGTATTTGTAACCTCACAGATTTGCGTAAAGAGAGGGAAATCAGGGAGACGGAGGGGTGAGGGAAAACGGAGAGCGGAGTAAGAGAGTGGGGTAGAGCGTGAGGAGAAAGGGGGAGAGATAGGGGTGAGGGTTAGACAGAGGGAACGGAGAAAGACAGCGGGATTAAAAATGCGAGGAAACAGTGGGAGAGGTGTGGAGAGAGAGGTAGAGGGAGAGGAGAGGAGCGGGACCGGGTCGGTGGAATGATGAGAAAGAATTGGATAGCTGGGGAGAGCTCTGTAGGTGTGTAGTGGGGAGTATTGGGGTGAACAGGAGGAGAGGTATGGAGTAGGGGGAGGGTCAGAGTGGGTGAGGATGGAATTTGAGAGGATGGAGGAGTGAGAGTGGACGAAGGGAGAATGGGGAGAAAGAGGGGTGGTCTCCTGTTTCAAATCGGCCCCACTGTCTGTTGACAGAGACCCTGGATCTTTCCAGGAACATTCGGGAACAAAGATACCGACTTCTCGCAGATGAAACCGTGATATCGATTGCAAATGTCATTCTCTACGTGCGAGCCGCAGTCACTGCAGGCGTACATTCGATCATACACCACGTCCGGGAGACCAGAGGCCACTTTCCTGTCAAAGAGCGTTAACTAATTTCAACAGAGACAAAACAGCTCTAGCAGTCAATCCGCAAAAATAATCCCATCAAACAGCTCTCTCCCCACAGCCTGTGTCATCAGTAAAATAATCCCTGGGCACTGATCCTGCCAGTCCGCAAGATATCCAGTATGCAGGGATATGCGTGACATGAGCGTGGGAAACAAAATTCTGTGAAATTAAATTCCTTTGTTAAATGACTAAAATGGAAAACAATCTACGGAGCCTCTCTTGGACTATTACAACAGGAATGTGTGAAGGCAGAGTGCGGAGAGAGCTGCACTCTGTCTGACCACCAAATTCTGTGATAGGACGGTCTGGAGAGGACTTCATTCTGTGTCTGACCGCGGGACTGTGTGTTGAGACGGGGTGGAGGAAGCTTCACTCTGTGTCTGACTCCGGTAGTGTTTGATGGGAAGGTGCGGAGGCCGCTTCACTCGATGTCTGACCCCGGGAGTGTGTGCTGGGACGTTGTGGGCGGAGATTCACTCTGTGTCTGACCCTGGGATTGTGTGATGGGACGCTGTGGAGGGAGGTTGACACTGTTTCTCACCCCGGGACTGTGTGGCCAATCCGTGTTGTGGAAAATTCGCTCTGTGTCTGACTCCGGGAGTGTGTGATGGGACGGTGTGGAGGGAGCTTCACTCTGTGTCTGACCACGGGAATGTGTGCTGGGTCGGTGTTGTTCCGAACTCGCAGGTTTCGTTTACTGTGGACTGTCGCTAAGAGCGCCAGAGGGAGGCGGGACAATGATGTCAGTCACTGGCTGCCGTGGTTTGTGAAGATTAAACACAGTGAGAGAGAGAGGGAGAGAGAGAGAGAGAGAGAGAGAGAGAGAGAGAGAGAGCGCGCGCGCGAGAGAGAGAGAGAGAGAGAGAGAGAGGGAAACACTGGAAGCCGATTCCTCAGCTTGTCGCAGCTAAGACTTCGAACTTTTCTCTGCCCACAAGAGGGGGTTAAACATCGGAACACGGTGCACAACGAATGTCTAACCGTCACTTTGTCGGATCCATAGGAGTGGATTTTAGGTTGTCTGGGTATGCTGTGTGGTAACCTCTGGAAGACGATATTCCCGTGACAGGTCACTTTCGGTGATAATTCGTATGTGCATTTGGAACGTCACGTCAGACAAGACCTACGGCGACTGTCATCTCGTTTTACCAGCGTGGACCCTGTGGAATATTTTGTACTTAACTTTTCTATACGTTTTACCTTGGATTACAAATGTCTCTCTCCCATAATTTATTTCGTAGATTACTGAACATTCCTACTTTACCACCTCAAGACATTAAGACTTCCCACGCCCCACGCCCCTTCCAAGCTCAATAGTTATATTTACACACACACCTACACATAACACCGTTAACTTTTGTTCATCTTGTTAAAGTTACTATAAAATAGGTATCTACTAATAAAGATAGTGGTTTTAACATCAAAACCGAACTCGCACATTTCTAGGGATGTACGGTGTCGAGCATTTTGTCTTGTCGCATGGCCGCCTGGTGTGGAGGCTGCAACGCAGAGGGTCGCCATGGACCATAGAAGGTTCTAGACTCAGCCAGCTCCATCACGGACGCAGCCCTCTCCTCCATCGAGGACATGTTGAAGAAGGAATGACTTGGGAAGACCGCATCCATCAGCGAGGACCATCTCCCGCCGGGAAATGCCCTGTGCTGATCGGTACCACCGGGGAGGGGTACAGGAGCCGGGAAACGCAACAATTTACAAGCAGTTGCTTCCACTCCGACATCAGATTGCGAACGCTCCCTGAACACTTAAACGCTCCCTCGGTATTCACCTTTTTGCAGTATTTATTAATTTTCCCAATTGTCGTGAGTTTTATATCTTTGTACCGCGCTGAAGCCACGTTGTGGTTGTACAAAAGGTCGGTGAGGCCGCGCTGGGAGTTCGGTGTTCAGTTCTGGTCGCGCTGCTGTAGGAAAGATGTCACTGAGCTGGAAAGAGTGCAGAGGGAGATTTACGAGGATGGTGCCGGGACTCGAGGGTCTGTGTTATGGAGAGAGAGCAAGAAGGATGGGACTTCGTTCCTTGAAGCGTAGGTATGAAGCCAGGAGAGGCACAGACAGTGTGAATGTGCACAGTCTTTTTCCTTTGTGTTGGTGAACTGAGGGCCAGTGCGCACAGAATTGAGGCGAGAGCGGGTGGAGGGAACCGAGAGAGGAGAGGCGGAGAATGGGGTCCGAGGAGGAGAGGAAGAGGGAGAAAGGGAATGAGTTAGAGAGAAGAAGGGGAAGAAGAGAAGAGGAGTAGAAAGGGGGTGTAACTGGGCGGGAGCGGGGGAGAGCGGCACAGGGAGGGGAGAAGTGTGGAGTAGTGGGGGAGAATGGCGCTGCGAGTAGAGGAGGAAAATAGGATAGGAGGGAGGGTAGAGAGGGAGGGAATGGATGAAATTATGGGGGAGTGAGAATGGGGTAGATTGAATGCGGAGACGTGGAGTGTCGTCACATGGTTGAAGTCGGCCAGTCAGGTTCTGGACAGAGACGTTGGATCTCTTCAGGAATATCCGGGTATAAAAGTGCAGACTTCTCGCAGATGAATCTGTGTTTCCTTTCGAAAATGATACTCTGTTGGTACGAGTGGGACTTACTGCAGTTGGGCGATCCATGGGACATCTCGTAGAGAAGATAAGAGGTCACATTCCTATCAAAGAGGGTTAGAGAGTTTCAACTGAGACAAAACAGATCTAGCAGACGACCGGAGACCGTCGCCAAACTAATCCCATTAATTTGCGCTATCCCCACTGCCCCATGTCAGTCTCTAAACTAATTCCATTACACCGCGCTCTCCCCACAGCCCCGACTACATCGCCGTGCGAATCCCACTGGATCACTCTCTCCGACAGTACCGAGTCAGTTTCCAAACTAATCCCACTCTACCACCCTCTCCCGCCAACCTTGCATCAGTCAACAGACTAATCCCACTGTCGCACTCTCCCTAAAACCCTGTATGAGTCTCCAACCTTCTCCCACTGACCCACTCTCTCCCCACAGATCTGTGTCAGAACTCAAACTAATATCAGTGCCCGACTCTCTCCCCACGGACCTGTGTCAGTACTCAAACTAATATCAGTGCCCGACTCTCTCCCCACGGACCTGTGTCAGTCTCGAAACTTATCCCACTGACCCACTCTCTCCCCACGGCCTCGTGTCAGTCTGAAAACTAACCCCACCGTCCGACTCTTTCCCTACGGCCTCGTGTCACTCCCACACTAACGACCCGTAACAGTCCAAACCTCACCCGTCTGCGCATTTTCCAATCCAGTAGGTTCCGTGTTCATTGCCGGTAGAATTGGAAACGAAATCCTGTGAAATAAAATCCCTTCGATTACTGTGCATGTAACGCCCTGGGAAATGTTACTGCTGATGTAATTGTTTCTCTGCAGCAGCAGTGTTTTGGGGTTTTATTGTTGTTTAGTGCGATCGTGAACAATAGCCAGATCAGAAATGCTGCTCAAGTCAACTAGTTCCCAGAGAGAACTCGGAAAGGCCAAACAGGTTGTTCACTGCTGCTCAGCGATAAAACATAAAAATATCATATATACTCTTAAGAAGCATTAAAAAGTAGTAGAAATACTGGAGCCATGATGATTATGATGGCCTCCGCTGGACAGAGGGAATTATGTTGTTCTCCTGTTAAGGATCCGGCCTGGACACTGGGTCGAAGGGCCTCTGCTGGTAGCTCTGGATCACGTCAGTCTTTAACTTCTGTTATCTTTCACCTGGCCATGTGGGTTCTGGCCCAGCCCCTTTCCTTTTTTTGGAATTCCTCCAATTACCTGCTCGTCTCCTCATTTGCGCCCACCTGTTTCTAATTTTCACTCATTACCCCGCCCATTTCAACCCCGCCTTGACTAGCATTCTCTGCCAGTTCGTCCCAGTTCTGACCTGTGTCGTTCGAGCCTGTCATCTCGGCTTCTGCCAACCGATTTTGCCTGATTCTGCGTCTTGGATTTTGCCCGTTCTTGGACCTGATTTTTGCCTGTGCGCTCTGGATTTGTCTGCTCTCGCCTGACTGCCTTTCCTGGTTAAGACCTCTGCCTGCCGCTTCGGATTCGTGTCTGCCTTCTGTTTTTGAAAGACTGTTGCCTTTGTGGTCGCTAATAAATCCTGCTGAAAAAGTATTCATTGGTCTACACTTGAGTCCCACCGAAACCCGGCACCTCCATAATTCAAAGAAATTGAAGGATAAGTTTTTAGGGCGACAAAACGTGACGGGAGCACTTGGAACTAACAACTAATCCCTATCGGGAGAAAACAGCACCTGTTTTTTTGTTTTTTTTCCCCGCACTTTTTTCCGGCAGTTTAAGGATTAAGTCCAGCCGGAACATAACTCACAAGCGCTCTTGAAAGTCAGGTATTAACCCTACCTGCGAAAAGCCAAGCATTGCCATCCGGGTCCCCTTCATGATCGCTTATGAAGAAGCATGTGACTTCCCTCCCAGAGAGGATAGGAGTTTGTGCACCCGGCTCTTGAAGGCTTGGACCCATCGTCGCAGTTGTTTCCAACCACAGCATCTGGAAGGCTGTTCCACATTCAGATCGCACAGTGAAGGAAGCTTCTATCCAGTGTCTCGCATCAGGCATAGAAAGAGCATGAACATGCATAGATAAACTAGATCGTGCGGTGCGCCGTCTCTCAGAAGCTGAAGACAGCATGACGCGAGGTTCTGCAGGGCTGTGGCTGGTCTGCATTTTGTATAACACATTAGCTGCAGTAGGCTGTCGTCTGTGCTGGAAGCTGCTGACAGATAGATTCTCTCGAGCTGTTCTGACTAGAGATAATCGGCCCTTAGGACTGTGTGGCCTCCCACGATGGGGATAGTTTAATTTCTTGTGTGTCCGGGAGCCTGGGTTCGATGGCTTTTGTTCGAGAAAAGATGCCGAGAGACGATGCCAGAACGGGGAAGGCGGAAACTGCAGGCTTGAGCGGACTTGGAATGGCGTCGAGAGGTGACGACGCCCGTGGGAAATCGATGGAGAACGAACGGACGGGAAAAGAGGGAGCTACAGCGAGCGCTTTAGACTGTTTCGTTAAAATGGGCCCTTTTTCTCTTTGTTTTCGATGCTAACCCTACATTTAAATTAAGAATAATGAAGATCTATCGTTTAATTGCAGACGGTGCACTGCTCGTTATTTCGTGGGATTGATTTGTAACCGGGCAACACATCACGGTGCATCCACACAAACGAGATTTCTCAGTTTGGCCGGGCCGGAGGCAGTGTTCCCCCCGACCCCCAGACAAACGCATGCTGGTCGAACCTGAGGGTAACAATTACCCTCTCTCCATGCCTGACGGCAGGAAAAAGTGAAGAGATGGGACAGAGATGGAATGACCCAGCGTCTGATCCTTGGACTGCGTGATGGGACTTTGTGGAGGGAGCTTCACTCTGTGTCTGACCCCGGTACTGTGTGATGGGGCGGTGTGGAGGGACTTAATTCTGTCAGACTCAAAAAGCTCTATATTTGTACCATGGAGAGCATTCTGACAGGCTGTATCACTGTCTGGTATGGAGGGGCTACTGCACAGGACCAAGAGAAGCTGCAGAAGTCCGTAATTCTAGTCAGCTCCATCTTGGGAATTAGCCTGCAAAGTACCCAGGACATCTTCAGGGAGCACTGTCTCAGAAAGGCAGCGTCCATTATTAAGGACCTCTACCCCCTGGGCATGGCCCTTTCTCACTGTTACCATCAGATAGGAGGTACAGAGGCCTGAAGGCACACACGCAATAATTCAGGAGCAACTTCTTCCTCTCCACGATCCGATTCCTGAATGGACTTTGAGGATTTGGACATTACTTCACTTTTTACAACTTTTTTTCTACACAATTTAAATAATTAATATACGTGATTGATTTGTTGTTGTTTTTTTCATTATGTTTTATATTTTTATTATTCTCTCTCTCTCTCTCTGCTGGATTATGTGTTGCATTGAACTGCTGCTGCGAAGTTAACAAGTTTCACGTCACATTCCGGTGACAATAAACTTGATTCTGATTCTGATTCTGGAGGGAGTTCCACTCCGTGTCTATCCCCGGGATGTGTGAGTGACGGTGTGCAATGATTGAATCTTTGTTAAACCCCGGGAGTGTATGATTGTTCTCCATATCGCTTCTCACGGTGTGACACATACCTTTTCCTTGTTTGAATTGATTTCGAGGAGACTTGCATCAACGTTTGAACAATGATTCCTCACTGCATCATAAGATTTCTCCAAGGTGGATATGAAATAACACCGATCTGCGCTTTCGATCCAGTTCCCAGGACACCTTTCCTCTGCAAATTAAGAACGAAGAATAGTGAATCTCCCTCCATTGCTCCCATCGCACTGATTGGAATGAGAAAAAGTCAGCCTCCCTCCACAACGTCCCATCCCGGATTCAGACAGCAGGTGTCGCTGTTTTCACTCCGTCCCGTCACATACCCTGGCATAGAGTGAAGCTTCCTCCACTCCGCCCCATCACACACTCTCGGGGTTTGACACAGAGTGAAGCTCCCTCCACACCGTCCCATCACGCACCCTCAGGGTCAAACAAAGTGAGAAGCCTCCTCCACTCCGTCCCATCACAAACGTCCGGGGTCAGACATAGAGTGAATCTACCTCCACATTGTCACATCACACACTCCCGGGGTCAGGCACACAGCTCCACACCTTCCATTCACACCTACTAGGATCAACAACATAGTAAAGCTCCCTTCACACCGTCCCATCACTCACCATCGTCGTCAGACAAACATGAAGATCCTTCCAAACTGTCCCATCACACAATGCCGGGATCAGACACAGAATGAATCTTCCTCCACTCTCCCCATCACATACTCTGGGGGTTGGACACAGAGTGATTCTCCCTCCACACCGTCCCATCACACACTCTCAGGGTCAAACGCAGAGCAAAGCTCCTTCCACACCGTCACCTCACACAATCCCGGGGTCAGACACAAAGTGAAACTCCCTCCACTCCATCCCATCTAACAATATGGTGGACAGACACAAAATTATGCTCCGACCACAACATCCAGACACACAACACGTTCTCAAACAGAGTGGAACACTTCCACACCTTCCCATCACAGACTGCAAGGATCAGCTTTAGGGTGATGCTCACTCCGTGGCATTCCATCTCACTCACACTGTGTCAGTCACAGAGTGAAGCTCCTTCCACAGCATCATTTCACAGCCCACAGAGGTTAGACGCAGATTGACACTCCCTCCGTACAGTCCCATCACACTCCCAGGTGTTGAAAACAGTGTGAGCATCGCATTGCACTGTCCCATCAGACACTCCCGGTTTTCATACAGAGTGATTTCCCTCCGCACTCTCCCAAAACAAATTACTGGGGTCAGAAACAGAGTGATGCTCCCTACATAGCATCCCATCGTAAACTCACTATATCATTCACAGAGTAAAGTTCACTCCACACTGTCCCGTCTTGCATACCCAAGTTTAGACACAGAGTGAAGCTCCATCCACACAGTCCCATCACACACTCCCGGAGTCAGAGGTGGAGTGAAGCTTCCTCCACACCGTCCATTACAGACTCCCAGGATCACGCACAGATTGAGACTGCCAGTGAACTGCCCCAGTACACGTCCCCGGGGTCTGATACAAACTCCCCCCACAGCCTCCTATCACGCATTCCCGTGGTCGGACTGAAATTGAAGCTCATGCGCAATGTCCCATTACACTCTCCTGGTGTCAGTCTCAAATTGAATCTCCCTACACGACACCCAATTACACACTCTCGGGACCCGTCACAAGGTGTCGGTCCCTCAACTGCGTCCCATCACAAACTTCAGGAGTCAGTTACGTGCTCCTGCCCGCCATGCTGTCACAGATTTCCTAAGGGATAGACACAAATCGAATTTGAATCCACAGCGTCCGGTCACACACTCCCGGAGTGAGAGCAGACTTTAGCTCCCTCCGCAACTTCCAATCATGCAACTCGTTGCCAGACACCGAAGGAGTCTCCTTCAGCACTGTCCTATCACAGAATCCAGTGGACAAACACAGAGTAGAACTCCCTTACACTGTTACATCATACCCAGCCAGGGTTAGACACAGAGTGAAGCTCCCTCCACACCGTCCCATCACTCACCACCGTGGTCAGACATAGATTAAGATCCCTCCACACCTTCCCATCACACACTTCCTGGATCAGACACGGAGAGAAGCTCCCTCCACACCGTCCCATCACACACTCCCGGTGTCCGACACAGAATGAATCTCCCTCCACACCGTCCCATCACACACTCCCGGGGTCAGAAACAGAGTGAATCTCCCTCCACACCGTCCCATCACACACTCCCGGGATCAGACACGGAGAGAAGCTCCCTCCACACCGTCCCATCACACAATCCCGGGGTCAGACACAGAGTGAAGCTTCATTCACACCATCGCATCACGCACTCCCGGGAGTGAATCTCCATCCACACCGTCCTGTCACACAGTGAAATGTCGACTCGGAGCGAATCTCCCTCCATACTGTCCCATCATGAATCCAGGGAACAAACTCAGAGTGAAACTCTCTTACATTGTTACATTATACCACACCGCCCCCGCCCCCCACTCGGGGTCAGACACAGAGTGAATCTGCCCCCATACCGTCACATCACACACTCCCGAGGTCAGACACAGAGTGAAACTCCTTCCACACCGTCCCATCGCACACTCCCGGGGTCAGACACAGAGTGAATCTCCCTCCACACCGACCCATCACACACTCCCGGGGTCAGACACAGAGTGAATCTCCCTCCGCACCGTCCCATCACTCACCACCGTGGTCAGACATAGATTAAGATCCCTCCGCACCGTCCCATCACACACTTCCGGTGTCAGGCACAGAGTGAATCTCCCTCTGCACCGTCCCATCACAGGCTGCCAGGGTCAGAAAAAGAGTTAATCTCCCTCCACACAGTCCCATCAGACACTCACCTGTTCAGACACGGAGTGAAGCTTCATTCACACCATCGCATCACGCACTCCCGGGAGTGAATCTCCCTCCACACCGTCCTGTCACACAGTCAAGTGTCGACACGGAGTGAATCTCCCTCCACACTGTCCCATCATGAATCCAGGGAACAAACTCAGAGTGAAACTCTCTTACATGTTACATTAGACCACACCGCCCCCTCCTCACTCGGGGTCAGACACAGAGTGAATCTCCCCCCATACCGTCACATCACACACTCCCGGAGTCAGACACAGAGTGAAACTCCTTCCACACCGTCCCATCACACACTCCCGGGGTCAGACACAGAGTGAATCTCCCTCCGCACCGTCCTATCTCTCACCACCGTGGTCAGACATAGATTAAGATCCCTCCACACCGTCCCATCACACACTCCCGGGGTCAGACACTGAGTGAAGCTCCCTCTATACCGTCCCATCACATAATCCCGGGGTCAGAAACTGAGTGAAGCTCCCTCTACACTGTCCCATCACACACTCCCGGGCTCAGACACACAGTGCAGCTCCCTCCACACCTTCCCATCAAACACTCAGGGGTCAGACATGGAGTGAAGCTCCTGTCCACATTGTCCCACTCCCGGAGTCAGGCACAGCGTGAAGCTCCCTCTACACCGTCCCATCACACAGTCCCGGGGTCGGACACAGAGTGAAGCTCCCACTACACCGTCCCACCACACACTCCCGGGGTCAGACACAGAGTGAATCTCGCTCCACACCGTCCCATCACACGCTCCCGGGGTCAGACACAGAGTGAATCTCCCTCCACACCGTCCCATCACACACTACCGGGGTCAGACACAGAGTGAATCAATCTCCGCACCGTCCCATCACACAGTCCCGGGGTCAGACACAGAGTGAATCTCCCTCCACACCGTCCGATCACACACTCCCGTTGTCAGACACAGAGTGAATCTCCCTCCACACCGTCCCATCACACACTACCGGGGTCAGACACAGGGTGAATCAATCTCCGCACCGTCCCATCACACAGTCCCGGGGTCAGACACAGAGTGAAGCTCCCTCTACACCGTCCCATCACACACTCCCGTTGTCTGACACAGAGTGATTCTGCCCTCGGACGGTTGCATCACACACTCCCGGGGTCAGACACAGAGAGGAGCTGTGCTGACTGAACTGGGAGAAATCGAGGCAAAACTACTGGATAAGGTTCGTGGAATACTTTGGAGGTGGCTCTAAAAATCTCTTGGACAACCGAGTGACTGACGGCGCTGGTGTGGAAACTCGGTGTGGAGTTTTACTGCCGGTTTGGGCTGGGTTTGTTGGCGGCTGCTAACTGCGTAGCTCCCAGCTGCGGCCGCTGGCAACTCGCCAGGAAGACGGTTCGCTCCAAAACCGGAGGGAAACGCCGTCATTCCCCCCCATTGACAGCGGGGCAACGTTCCTCCTCCATTGTTTTCCTGATTTTCGTCCGGTGTTGGTGCCGGAGCATCTGGAAGGACGTTTCGGCCTCTCCCGGCCTGGGTCTCTGCAAGTCCGACGGAGCCTTTCCTGGCGTCGAGCCAGCAAGGAACTGTCGACTGCAAACTTTCCCGGCCAGTTATTCGACTCGTTCCAGGACTTCTAACCGGCACCGGTGTCGGATTCTCGGACTGGAAAGAGCGCCAGCATGCCGGACCTGTCTCCAGGGAGTCGCGGGCCTTCGGGGAGTTACGCAAGGGCGGCTGCCTCCCCGGCCTCGGACAACGCCCTTTTTCGGTCGGTGAAGGTGCAACGTGGGGTGCAATGTATTTTGCGCTCTGGAATGATACTAGAAAAGTGTACGGAGGCAATGGAGGACCTTGTTGGGAAAGGTGGTATTCTGGCCACCGAGAAGGAGTTCGGAAAGGCGGTGTTTTATCTGGCGAATGAAGAGCTAGTGCACCGGGCCCTAAGCAGGGGAGTCACGGTAGACAACATCTTTTTACCTATGGAGCTGGTGACGGCCCCCACACAACGTATCGTGCTTGGGCATGTTAAGCCTTTCATTCCAAATGAGCACTTGCTTCCCTCACTGGCCCGTTTAGGGCAAGTAAGGTCGGAGATCACTGCCATCCGACACAAATTTAAGAGACGCACCCTCCGCACCGTAATCTCTTTCCGGCGTCAGGTTTTCATGCAGCTGGAAAGGGAGGACGATGTTGAGGGCCGGTTTACTGTCCGGCATGAGGGAGTGGATTATCAGGTGTACTGGAGCTCCGAGCGCCCGCGGTGCCATGCGTGCAGGGGGGTGGGGCACTTTCGGAGGGACTGTCCTGCCGGCCGGAACCCGAGGGAGCCCATT
This sequence comes from Mobula birostris, assembly GCF_030028105.1. NCBI lineage: Eukaryota > Metazoa > Chordata > Chondrichthyes > Myliobatiformes > Myliobatidae > Mobula > Mobula birostris. The sequence continues at coordinate 24,771 of NW_027276560.1, read as the reverse complement.
TCGGGCACCAGTGCCCCAGCTACCTCTGCCCCTGATCCTACTCCTGCACGTGCATCTGCGCCTGCATCTGACCCTGCCCCCGCCCGTAATCCTGCCCCAGCCCCTCACCCTGCCCCTGCCCCTACCCCTACCCCTACTCCTACGGTTGGGTCGGTCCCTGCTCCTCTCCCTGTGGGTCGGGTGGGGGACGGGGTGGAGTCTGTGCGGAGTAAGAAGGCAAAGGGGAAATCCAAACACAGTAAGAAGCGGGCCTTTGAGGCTGCAGAGCTCACGCCCATTTCGCCTGAAGTGGAGCGTGGGGCTCGGGGAGGTGCGCAAGCAGACGGGGCGATGGAAACAGAGAGCGCCGCCCCATCGGTGAAGCCTGCACCTGTGTGCTCCTCCGGTGTGAAGAGGAGAAGGGAACGTTCCCGCAAGAGGGCAGGGGATGTAGATGCGGAGGAGTCCCAGGAAGGGGTGGGAATCCGGGTAGGGGTTGGTTCTAAACCTGAGTCCCCAGATGTAGCCACCAGTCCTGGGGAAGATGGTGTGGTTGTGCAAATAGCTTGTGATAGCCCTGTTTGCACAAATGAGGCAGCCCTGGAGGCCTCCACCCAGGACCTACAAGTCAGCGCCTCTCTGGAGGCCAGTGTACCAAATAATGTAAGAGGAGACGAGACAAAGCTCTCTCATTCTCAGCACCAGGCTGCTTGTGAATCCCTTGGACCAAAGGTGCCGGGTTCCCCTCTATGCCTGCCCCCTGGGGAGGGCGTTTTTCTGTGCACGTCGACCCCAGCAATTAATGACTTGCAGGGAGTCCCTGGGGATTGTCCCTCCACTGTCGCAAATGTGGATGAGGCTGATGCGACGGTGGAGCGGGCAGGTAAGAGCGAGGTGCCCGCTGCGCGGTATGGGTCACAAGCGCAGCCATCTTTTGGAACATGCGGGGAGGCCGATGGGGATTCTGTCTGCAGTGACGGGTTGGAGGGGGACTCTTTCGATAGTGAAATAATGGACATCCTCACCCCTCCTGAGAAGTCCCCATTGATACCTGTAGAGGAAATTAAGCATTTTATTCTTACCTCTGAGGGTGCCAAGCACCGGCCTCAACTAGCCTCGCTACGCTGGCCCAGCATGCCGAGGCTGGTGAGGTCCCTGCGAGTCATCCTCGGACGAAAGGGAAAGGGAAAGAGGAATGCGGTGGCGGGGAACGACAGACGGCAACTAAAATCCTTCCTAGATGACCTAGTAAGGGACATTAGAGGGAGAAGCAGCCTCGCTCCTACGGGGGATGGTGGGTCACAGGGTGTCGCTGGTACCGCTCGAGCCCGGAAGGCAAAGAGTAACCTTGCTTTCTTTCCGGACAGTGTGGTGGAGGGCGCCTCCGCTCTCACCGAAATGGGCACAGCTGCTGAGCCCTAGTGTGCTCCCGCCATGAAGCTTACCATAGCTAGTCTCAACGTAAACGGCAGCAGGGGTCCTCTTCGCAGGCATAACAATCTCTCAGCCCTCAGGGATGGGCGGTATACGGTGAGTTTCCTGCAGGAAACCCATACCATCCCTGGGGACGAGCCTGCTTGGCTCCTGGAGTGGCGGGGCGGGGTCTACATGAGTCACCTCAGCTCCATTTCTAGCGGGGTGGCGATCCTGTTGGCCCCGACCTTCCAGCCAGTAATTGAAAGAGTCCAGGACGTTGTGCCCGGCCGTCTGCTCCACCTGGTTGTGCGCCTGGATGGCGTACCATTGCATTTTATCAATGTGTATGCTCCCAGGCGCGGTGTGATGCAGACGCGCCTATTCTGCCAGCTGTCCACCCTGCTGAGCTCCATCGATCCTGGGGACTGCGTTATCCTCGGGGGAGATTTCAATTGTACCCTCGAGGCGGAGGACCGTTCGGGCCTCCAACGCGACCCAGCATCGGCAAAAAAGTTAAAGGAGCTAGTCGGCTCCTTTGACTTGGTGGACAGCTGGCGGAATCTTCACCCCAACTCTAGCGCCTTCTCGAGAAGGTCTAGAGAAGGAGGTTCCAGGATAGACCGCATTTACATCTCTCGGGCCTACGTCTCCCGCGTGTCGGCGTCCTCCATGCGGCCGGTGTCGTGCTCGGATCATCACCTTGTGTGGATGGAATTTATTCCACTACACCCTCGGGTGGGATCCGGGTATTGGCATTTTAACAACCGGCTGCTGGAGGACAGCCGATTCCGGGATTCGTTCCGAGCTTTCTGGGTCTCCTGGAAGGAGAGGCGGAGAGATTTCTGCTCCCTACGGCTATGGTGGGATGTGGGCAAAGCCCACATCCGGTTTTTATGTCGGGAGTACACTAGGGGGTCGACAAAGAGGCGGAGCTCTGAGGTTGAGCGGCTTGAGAGAGCGTTGCTTGACCTGGAGTCCCGCCTCGGTCCGACCGCTGGAGACCAACAGCTGTGGCAGGAATACCAGGAGAAGAAGGACGCACTAAGGAACCTGCAGCTCCAGCAGTCCCGAGGTGCGTACGTGAGGTCACGGATCCAAATGCTGCAGGATTTGGACCGTGGCTCACTCTTCTTCTACTCGTTGGAAAGGTGGCGGGGAGTTCAAAAGCAGCTAGTGGAGCTGCTGGCTGCCGATGGCTCCTCCATCACGGACCCTGATGGAATTAACAACGAGGTCCGTTCATTCTATCGGTCCTTATTCTCGCCTGATCCGTCAAATGCGGAGGCGTGTAATGAGGTCTGGGAGGATTTGCCGAAGGTCAGCCCAGAGGACGCTGTGCGTCTGGATGCCCCCCTGACTCGGGAGGAGCTGTCCACTGCCCTTCGGCAACTCCGGAGGGGCAAGTCCCCTGGTTTGGATGGACTGAGTGTTGAGTTTTATCAGGCTTTTTGGGATGTCCTGGGGGATGATTATAGCCTTGTCCTAGGGGAGAGCCTAGCCACTGGAGAAATGCCCCTCTCATGGCGGAGAGCTGTTGTGGTCCTACTGCCCAAGAAGGGAGACCTCCGCCTGCTAAAGAACTGGCGGCCGGTCTCCCTCTTGTGCGTGGACTACAAGATCTTCGCCCGGGCAATGGCCAACCGTCTGGGTTCGGTAATTGGACAGGTGGTCCATCCTGACCAATCTTATACAGTCCCGGGCCGCTCCATCCAGGACAATGTCCACCTAGTACGGGACCTGATCCACCTACTCCAGGAGACTGGGACCCCGGCAGCGTTTCTTTCTCTTGACCAGGAGAAGGCTTTTGACCGGGTGGACCACAGTTTCCTGGTGGGCACCCTGCAGGCTTTTGGGCTCGGACCACACTTTGTGGCCCGAGTTCGGCTCCTGTACTCTGCCGCAGAGTGCCTAGTTAAAATTAATGGATCATTGACAGGACCTATCCACTTCCGAAGAGGAGTGCGTCAAGGGTGCCCCATGTCCGGTCAACTGTATGCGATCTGTGTCGAGCCATTTCTCGGCCTTCTTCGGCGAAGGCTGACAGGTCTGGTTCTGCGCGAACCGGACATGGGGGTCGTCCTCTCGGCCTACGCCGATGACGTACTCCTCATGATGACAGACCCCTGTGACCTGCGGAGGATGCGCGAGTGCCAAGATGTTTTCTCGGCGGCATCCTCCGCCAGGATCAACTGGGCGAAATGTTCCGGACTCTTAGTAGGCCAGTGGCAGGTGGACTCCCTGCCGGAGGAGATGAGAGCTTTTGAGTGGGGCACCAGACGTCTTCTCTATCTGGGAGTCTACCTGAGTCCTTCTGGGGAGACCTGGCTGGCGAACTGGCAGGACCTGGAGACAAAGGTCATGGCCCGGCTAGGGCGCTGGTCAGGCCTTCTCAGGGTGCTTTCCTATCGAGGCAGGGTGGTGGTCATAAACCAGCTGGTGGCCTCCATGTTGTGGTACCGGATGGTCACCTTGGCCCCCCCTGCCCCTTTTGTCGCAAGAATGCAGAGGAAGCTAGTGGACTTCTTCTGGGGAAACAGGAAGCACTGGGTCTCTGCAGCGGTTCTGAGTCTCCCAGAAGGAGAGGGCGGACAGTCGCTGGTGTGTGTACGCACACGACTGGCGGCTCTCCGCCTCAGGACGCTGCAGAGATTCCTGTACGCCGAGCACCCTCCCAGGTGGCACGTGTTGGCGACTTTCTTCCTCCGGAGGGGCTGCTGTCTTGCCGAAGATATGCAGCTACCACCGGCAGGCGTCAGCCGTGCTGCTTTGCAGAGGCTGCCCGGTTTCTATCAGGACCTACTGAGAGTCTGGAACATGGTTGCCTCAGGCCGGGAATCCCCTCCTCTGGCAGAGGGCGGGGTCCTGGCCGACCCTTGCCCTGTCTCAACGGATGTCAGTGCGGCTCAAGTGTGTGGAACGACTCGGGCTGAGCTGCTCGTCGGGCCCAGGCCCCGCAGCCTTACCCGAGAGACGAATCCACACAACTTGAGCCGTCTTTCATCAACACCCACAATCCCATTCAGGGATGCAGGCAGGAGGTACCTTTATGGGCTGCTGCTCCACACCCTCCACTTCCTAGCATTTGTCCACCGTCCCGACACGCCATGGCGGTCGGTCTTTCCACCTGGAGGTGAGGGGGTGTCCCCAATGGAAGTCCCTGTACAAGGGAGTCCTTCCCATGCACCTTGGGGATCTCGGCTGGAGGGTGCTGCATAAAGCGGCGCCCTGCAATAAGTTCTTTAGTTTGTACACGGATCTCCCAGCCGCGTGTCACTTATGCGGGCTGGAGGAGACCGTGTACCATATGTACGTGGAGTGTGTGAGGCTGCAGCCCCTTTTCGCGTATTTGCGTGGCCTGCTTCTCGCCTTCTGGTTGCATTTCAGTCCCACCCTATTCATATATGGTCATCCAGTAAGGAGGGGGGCACAGAGGGATGAAGATGTCCTTGTCAACTTGCTCCTGGGGCTGGCGAAAATTGCCATCCGTTGCTCCTGGAAAAGGGTGGCAGGAGTTTCTCCCCGGGCGGACTGCCTGGCTATGTTTAGGGGTTATGTTCGACCCCGGGTGAACATTGAAAAGGAATACGCCCAGTCCACGGCGACCGTCGAGATGTTCCGGGACCGTTGGGCTCCGCGGGGTGTAAATGCCATCATTGATGAGGATGGCAATATATTTTTTTAACATGTATTGTCTGTCTGTAGTGTAGTGAATGTGTTATTCACTGGGTTTCTAAATATTCTATAGCACCGACGTTTGTAATAAAGAATTTTGCTTAAATATTAATAAAAAAAAAAAATCAGACACAGAGTAAAGCTCACTCCACACCGTCCCAACACACACTCCCGGGGTCAGACACAGAGTGAATCTCCCTCCACACCGTCCCAACACATACTCCCGGGGTCAGACACAGAGTGAATCTCCCTCTGCACCGTCCCATCACACACTTCCGGGGTCAGGCACAGAGTGAATCTCCCTCCGCACCGTCACAACACACACTCCCAGGGTCAGACACAGAGTGAATCTCCCTCTCCACCGTCCCAACACACACTCTTGGGGTCAGACACAGAGTGAATCTCCCTCCGCACCGTCCCATCACACACTCCCGTGGTTAGACACAGAGTGAATCTCCCTCTACACCGTCCCATCGCACACTCCCGGGGCCAGACACAGAGTGAATCTCCCTCCACACCCTCCCATCACACACCCGAGGACAGACACAGAGTGAATCTCCCTCCACACCCTCCCATCACACACCCGGGGACAGACACAGAGTGAATCTCCCTCCGCACCGTCCCATCGCACACTCCCGGGGTCAGACACAGAGTGAATCTCCCTCCGCACCGTCCCATCACACACTCCCAGGGTCAGACACAGAGTGAATCTCCCTCCACACCGTCCCATCACACACTCCCGGGGTCAGACACAGAGCGAATCTCCCTCCCCACCGTCCCATCACACACTCCCGGGGTCAGACACAAGGTGAATCTCCCTCCGCACCTACCATCACACACTCCCGGGGTCAGACACAGAGTGAATCTCCCTCCACACCGTCCCATCACACACTCCCGGGGTCAGACACAGAGTGAATCTCCCTCCACACCGTCCCATCACACACTCCCGGGGTCAGACACAGAGTGAATCTCCCTCTCCACCATCCCATCACACCCTCCCGGGGTCAGACACAGAGTGAATCTCCCTCCACACCGTCCCATCACACACTACCCGGGTCAGACACTGAGTGAGTCTCACTCCACACCGTCCCATCACACACTCCCGGGGTCAGACACAGAGTGAATCTCCCTCCACACCGTCCCACCACACACCCGGGGACAGACACAGAGTGAATCTCCCTCCACACCGTCCCATCACACACTCCCGGGGTCAGACACAGAGTGAATCTCCCTCTCCACCATCCCATCACACACTCCCGGGTTCAGACACAGAGTGAATCTCCCTCCACACCGTCCCATCACACACTACCCGGGTCAGACATTGAGTGAATCTCACTCCACACCGTCCCATCACACACTCCCGGGGTCAGACACAGAGTGAATCTCCCTCCACACCGTCCCACCACACACCCGGGGACAGACACAGAGTGAATCTCCCTCCACACCGTCCCATCGCACACTCCCGGGGTCAGACACAGAGTGAATCTCCCTCCACACCGTCCCATCACACACTCCCGGGGTCAGACACAGAGTGAATCTCCCTCCACACCGTCCCATCATACACTCCCGGGGTCAGACACAGAGTAAATCTCCCTCCACACCGTCCCATCACACACTCACCTGCTCAGGTATGTATCCCGAATCATTACACCCACACACACGCACACACAAGCAAACAAACACACCCACCGTTCAGCTGTTAACCCTCAACATAACGCACGCCCATGAAACGTCCCGGAATCACTCCCCCGCCTCGGCCCAATCGCCTCAGCTCAGTTTTTTTCCGGGCTTCGGGCTTCCTGCTCGACCGGTTAATCGTTAACTCACGAACCACTTCCTCTTCTCCTCTCCGGGAGGCCCCAGTGAGGAGGGAGGGAGAGAGAGAGATTATTCTCCCTAACGGCGAGGCAGTCAGCGAAGGCTTTAAGACAGGAGCAATATCAGGGCATTCGGCCCGTTGAGTAGTTTCTACCATTCCATCATGGCTGATTTATTCTCCCTCTCGACCCCGCTCCCCGTGACCTCCGACGAATCGAGAACGCACCAGGCTCCGCTTTAAATACACCCAGCGACCTGGCTCCCCCGGTTGTCCGCGGTTACAGATTCCATAGGTTCAGCACCTCCGGCGCAAGAAATTCCTCCTCAGCTTCGTTCTAAATGGACGCCCCTCTATTCCTCTGGTCCTGAACTCTGCAGTATCGTAAACATCCTCTCTATCCGCGTCCTCTGGTCCTAGACTCCCCCACTACAGGAAACATCCTCTCCTCATCCACTCTGTCTGTGCCCTCTGGTACGAGACTCCCCCACTACAGGAAACATCCTCTCCTCATCCACTCTGTCTGTGCCCTCTGGTCCGAGACTCCCCCCACTATAGGAAACATCCTCTCCACATCCACTCTATCCGTGTCCTCTGGTCCTAGACTCCCCCACTACAGGAAACATCCTCTCCTCATCCACTCTGTCTGTGTCCTCTGGTCCTAGACTCCCCCACTACAGGAAACATCCTCTCCTCATCCACTCTGTCCGTGTCCTCTGGTCCTATACTCCCCCACCACAGGAAACATCCTCTCCACATCCACTCTATCTGTGTCCTCTGGTCCTAGACTCCCCCACCACAGGAAACATCCTCTCCACATCCACTCTATCTGTGTCCTCTGGTCCGAGACTCCCCCACCATAGGAAACATCCTCTCCACATCCACTCTACCTTGGCCTTTCAATATTCGATGGGTGTCAATGAGATCTCTTTCTCCCCCTATTCTTCCGAACGCGAGCAAGTACGAGCCCACAGTTATCAAATGCTCTTTGTATGTTCACTCTGCCTGGGACTCTCCCACCCCCTCGCTCTCCCTCTCCCTCTCAGGTCTTCCCAGTTTTTTCACCCACTACTTACCCCCTCACTCATCACCCCCCAATCCCCTATTTCTCACCCTGACCCCCTCATGTCCCAGCTCACCTTCCCCTCCAAGTTAATTTTCTGCCCCCCCCAGTTATCCCACCCTGCACTCAACCCTTTCCTCACCCTCCTGTCACCCCTGCATTCCTCACCCTCCCCAGCTCCGTGCTCCAGGTATCATCTCCCTCTCCCTCATCATCAGAACGTAAGGAATAGGGCCAGGAGTCGGCCATCCGGCCCATCGAGGCTGCCCCGCCATTGTATAAGATCATGGCTGATTTGTCCGTAAACTCAGCTCCATCTCCCTGCCTTGTCCCCATAATTCTTCATTCCCCTACTCTGTAAAAATCTATCTAATTGCTGACGATACAAAGATTGGAAGTGTAGTAGACAGTGAGGAAAGTTTTCAGAGCCTGCAGAGGGACTTGGACCAGCTGGAAAAATGGGCTGAAAAATGGCAGATGGAGTTTAATACAGACAAGTGTGAGGTATTGCACGTTGGAAGGACAAACCAAGGTAGAACATGCAGGGTAAATGGTAAGGCACTGAGGAGTGCAGTGGAACAGAGGGATCTGGGAATATAGATACAAAATTCCCTAAAAGTTGGGTCACAGGTAGATAGGGTCGTAAGGCAGCTTTTGGTACATTGGCCTTTATTAATCCAAGTATTGAGCTGTAATGTTATGATGAGGTTGTATAAGGCATTGGTGAGGCCGAATCTGGAGTATTGTGTTCAGTTTTGGTCACCAAATTACAGGAAGGATACTAATAAGGTTGAAAGAGTGCAGAGAAGGTTTACAAGGATGTTGCCGGGACTTGAGAAACTCAGTTACAGAGAAAGGTTGAATAGGTTGGGACTTTATTCCCTGGAGCGTAGAAGAATGAGGGGAGATTTGATGGAGGTATATAAAATTATGATGGGTATAGATAGAGTGAATGCAAGCAGGCTTTTTCCACTGAGGCAAGGGGAGGAAAAAAACCAGAGGACATGGGTTAAGGGTGAGGGGGGAAAAGTTTAAAGGGAACATTGGGGAGGGCTTCATCACACAGAGAGTGGTGGGAGTATGGAATGAACTGCCAGACGAGGTGGTAAATGCGGGTTCTTTTTTAACATTTAAGAATAAATTGGACAGATACATGGATGGGAGGTGTATGGAGGGATATGGTCCGTGTGCAGGTCAGTGGGACTAGGCAGAAAATGGTTCGGCACAGCCATGAAGGGCCAAAAGGCCTGTTTCTGTGCTGTAGTTTCTAATTGTATCTCAGTGAAGAAGCCTCAACTGTTTCCCTGGGCAGAGAATTCCACAGTGTCACCACTCTCTGGGAAAAAAAAAACAGTTTCTCCTCCTCATCTCCGTCCCAAATCTTCTCCCCCGAATCGTGCGGCTGTGTCCCCTCGTTCTAGTCCCACCGACCAATGGAACCAACTTTCCTTCTTCTATCTTATCTATCCCTTTCAAAGTTTGGTACGTTTCTCACACCACCCTTCCAACTCTCTCTCTCTCTCTCCTTAATTGACCCTCTCTTGTCATACATCCCTCTGTTACCCCCTCTCCCTCTCCCTCTGTCCCCCTCTCTCTCCCCGTCGCTGATCAGTCTTTCTTGCCCCTCTCTCTGCTTCTTTCAGCTCTCTCTTCCACTTGCTGCCCTCTCCCGCCCCCTCTGCTCCTACGTCTCACTCCTCTCTTTTCCTCTCTCCTCTTTCTCCCTATCTCAGTCCCTATCTCCCCCTCTCTCCCTTGTATTCCCTCTCTCTCATCTCTTTCTCTCTCTCACCTGCCCCCACAATGCTCTAACTCTCTCACTCCCATCTCACTTTGCCTCTCTTTCCATCTCTCCCCCTCTATCCTCCTCTCTCCCCCCATCTTCCTCCTATCTGTCCTCCCAACTCTCTCCCGCTTGCATCTCGCTGCCTCTCCCTTCCTCACTCCCCCTCTCTCCATATCTCGCCCTCTCTCTCTATTCTCTTCTCTCCCTCCATCTCTCTCCCATGCCTTCCTCCCTGCGTCACCCGTCTCCCCCCAACTCTCTCCCCCTCACTCCCCATCTTCCTCCTCCTGCACCCTGCCCCTCCTGACCCCTTGCTTCACCTTCCCTTTCGCACCCCTCCCACCTCACCCTCCGATCTCCCTCGCTCTCCCCCTCGCCAACGCCCCTCCCCCTTGCTCCCACCTCCCTCCCCCTTCCCCTCCGTCGCTCCCCGTCGCGCTCCCAAACCACCCCCATTCCCTGAGCCTTCCCCGTCACCTCTCCCTTGCCAGTTCTCCATCCGTGTGCCCGCCCTCCTCCGCCTAATTTCCCACCTCCCTTTCCCCCACCCTCAGAGCCTCTCCCACCCTCTCTGGCCGTCCATCCCGTAGGAAGACGACGGTCCCTTTCAGTCGGTTAGTGGGGTTTGATCTGTGCGTCCTGGAGTGGCCGCAGAGGCTGAGCCTTGTCAGGCACTGCTTAGATTAGATCAGATTATGAGGTCACTCAGTCCTCTTTTATTGTCATTTAGTAATGCATGCATTAAGAAATGATACAACGTTTTTCCAGAATGATATCAAAGAAACACAAGACAAACCAGGACTGAAAAACCGACAAAAACCACATAATTATAACATATAGTTACAACAGTGCAAAGCAATGCTGTAATTTGATAAAGAGCAGACCATGGGCACGGTAAAAAAAAAGTCTCAAAGTTTCTCGAAAGTCTCAATATCTCACGCAGACGGTAGAAGGAAGAAAAACTCTCCCTGTCATGAACCTCCAGGGCCGCAAACTTGCTGATGAAGCTCCCGACCACAGCCGACTCCTGAGTCCGTCCGAAAACTTCGAGCCTCCGACCAGCCTTCCGACACCGAGCACCGTCTCCGCCGAGCGCTTCGACCCCAGGCCCCGGCAACAGGCAACGGGCCAGGCCGAGGATTTGGGGGCCTTTCCCTCCACATAGCTGGGCAGGGGCAGAAACTGTGTCTGTGCCTTTCCGCTGTCGCCCGGCCGGGTTTGTTCTCAGCAGCGTCCACACCCTTTCCCGCTGGCGTCCCTCCACGGTGAGCCATCTTGAGCCGGGTCGCCCCATGTCGATGGGGGGGTGGGGGGGGGGCAACGCCAGCTCTCTCGAGGCTCCTGTGCGGAACTGAAATATCTTCGTTGAAATTGAAATTGAAATATCTGTATTGTCATTGCCTAGTACAATTTGTCACGCAGCGATACAGCGAAAATGAGTTTGCAACAAATGAATTAAATAAATAATAAATAAAATCGAGTCACCAGCCGGTGCGAGCAACGTCCAGCAGTACAAAAGCACGACTCAGATGTTTGCGAGACCATGGACCTGTCTTCACTCTCCAGGGCACAGGCCTGGGCAAGATTGTGTGGAAGACCGGCAGTTGCCCATGCTGCAAGTCTCCCCTCTCCACGACACCAATGTTGTCCAAGGGAAGGGCATTAGGATCCATACAGCTCGGCACCGGTGTCGTCGCAGAGCGATGTGTGGTTAAGTGCCTTGCTCAAGGACACAACATGCTGACTCAGCCAAGGCTCGAACTAGCGATCTTCAGGTCACTAGTCCAATGCCTTAACCACTTGGCCACGTGCCCACACTAATAAAGCCAGTATTAAAGTAGCAATATAACTGTGACGGGGTCCTGAATTACCCCTATGAACTGTGCTGGATTACCCCTATGAACTGTGCTTTTGAAAAGACACAGAGAGAGAGAGAGAGAGAGAGAGAGAGAGAGTTATTTAACACCATGTTGTTTTGAAAAGAGAGACAGAAAGAAAGAGAGATAGAGAGACGAAGACTAACTTTTGGACTGTCACTTTAAGGCACGAGGAGTAACTTTTGGATTTCTGCTGAGTTGGAGAGAGAGAGAGAGAGAGAGAGAGCACGGAGCAGCTCGTAAGTCACTATGGTGACGGAGGGCGGTGTTATTTGATGGACAATCGAGTTATGATTTTTCAGCAGTGTGTTTATACTTCCCAAGGACATTTGCCTGCTTGTACATTTCTTACACAGAGAAGGGAAGGAGGAGTTATTTGAAGGACAGTTGATGCCCAGTACGGTGAGATAAATAGGAGGTCAGATAATAGACCGGTGGCACATGTTTTGGACACCGAATGAGCCCGCAGGAAAAAGTGGGTTTTTGGAGGATTGATCAGGTGGATTGATCAGTGGCTCTTGCAGTGACGAAAAGGGAGTGACCGGTGTGGAGTTGTACGTGTGTCCACCCTTGCCTGGGTGATAACTCCACCACAGAAAACCGGTCCCCTTTGTTGTGGTCACAGCCGGTGACTTTTAAAGGATTTCGGAGGACAACGAGCAGATCGACAGCATCAGCTCATCTGAAGACTCAAATCTCTCTCTCTCCATCACTACTCAACTCAATACCACGAACTGAACTGAAATTTACTCATCATCGTAAGACTGTATCTTTTTACCCCTAGGCTTGAAGAATCTTGGTTTTTTTACGTATATTTCCACACTTACTGATTTACTTACTTATATATAATCATTGCTAACCCGTTTGATTTATCTACATTCATATTACTGTATTGCGTAGTTACTAATAAATGTTATTAGTTAATAGCAATACTGCACTGCAAAGTGTTTTCCATCTCTGCTGGTTCTTTAACCCGTCACGGGGTACGTGACAATAACAAATATATGGATGATGCTTGATTGATTGGTTCCGAGCAATTATAGCTCTGGTGAAAAAGCTATTTTTCAGTCTGGAAGTGCGGGCATAGAAAATGTTGAAATTGTACAAGGCATTGGTAAGGCCAAATTTGGAGTATTGTGCACAGTTCTGGTCACCGAATTATAAGAAAGATGTCAATAAAATTGAGAGAGTACAGAGGAGGTTTACGAAAATGTTGCCTGGGTTTCATCTCCTAAGTTACAGAGAAAGGTTGAACAAGTTGGGTCTTTATTCCATGGAGCGTAGAAGGTTGAGGGGGGACTTGATAGAGGTGTTTGAAATTATGAGGGGGATTGAGAGAGTTGACGTGGATAGGCTTTTTTTCCATTGAGAGTGGGGGAGATTCAAACAAGAGGACATGAGTTGAGAGTTAAAGGGCAAAAGTTTAGGGGTAACACGAGGGGGAGCTTCTTTACTCAGAGAGTGGTAGGTGTGTGGAACGAGAAGTGGTTGGGGCAGGTTCGATGTTGTCGATTAAAGTTAAATTGGATGGATATATGGACAGGAAAGGAATGGAGGGTTATGGGCTGAGTGCGGGTCGGTGGGACTAGGTGAGAGTAAGAGTTCGGCACGGACTAGAAGGGCTGAGATGGCCTGTTTCCGCGCTGTAATTGTTATATGGTTATATATGGTGAAATAGATAACCAGAGGCCATACAACGGAGCAAGATAGTGGGAAGCTTCTAGAAGTCATCAGAGGATGCCTAAAAGCCAGAAGGAGAGAAATTATTAGATAATGATGTAACAGAGGACTTCAAAGGCTTTTCTCAGACGTATACGAAGGAAAGAGGCAAGTGTGGGTATCGGCCCGCTGGAGAAGTAGCGATGCTGTCGTTCCTCAAAGACAGCGAATGCAACACTACTCTCCGAGGGTGGTTGTCCACTCTCTGGAAGACTTACAGGAGATCGCCAGTGCAGCTGAAACCTCCGGACTGAAAATCGGCCCGAAAAGGGACGGAATTTTGTAGCAACCGGCTCCTGTCTGTGCAGCATAATGACACGTTCAGCTTCTCTGGACGTGGAGACTGAGTGGAGAGCCAGAGACGCCTGCCGGTCGGCTGAGAGATCGAGCTTGGTCACAGGACATCTGCCAAGAGCAAGGTGTACAGGGCCGTTTGTCATACCAACCTTGCTATATGGATGTGAGTCTGCACAGAGTCTTGTCATCTTCAGGAGTTTTCGGATGACTCTGCCATAGTTGGATGCATCAGCAAGGGAGATGAGGCTGAGTTCAGGGCTACGGTAGGAAACTTTGTCACATGGTGTGAGCAGAATTATCTGCAGCTTAATGTGAAAAAGACTAAGGAGCTGGTGGTAGACCTGAGGAGAGCTAAGGTACCGGTGACCCCTGTTTCCGTCCAGGGGGTCAGTGTGGACATGGTGGAGGATTACAAATACCTGGGGATACGAATTGACATTAAACTGGACTGGTCTAAGAACACTGAGGCTGTCTACAGGAAGGGTCAGAGCCGTCTCTATTTCCTGAGGAGACTGGGGTCCTTTAACATCTGCCGGACGATGCTGAGGATGTTCTACGAGTCTGTGGTGGCCAGTGCGATCATGTTTGCTGTTGTGTGCTGGGGCAGCAGGCTGAGGGTAGCAGACACCAACAGAATCAACAAACTCATTCATAAGGCCAGTGATGTTGTGGGGATGGAACTGGACTGTCTCACGGTGGTGTCTGAAAAGAGGATGCTGTCCAAGTTGCATGCCATCTTGGACAATGTCTCCCATCCACTACATAATGTACTGGGTGGGCACAGGAGTACATTCAGCCAGAGACTCATTCCTCCGAGATGCAGCACAGAGCGTCATAGGAAGTCATTCCTGCCCGTGGCCATCAAACTTTACAACTCCTCCCTTGGAGGGTCAGACACCCTGAGCCAATAGGCTAGTCCTGGACTTAATTCCTGGCATAATTTACATATTACTATTGTTACGTACCCCGTAACTGGGTTGCCAAACCAGCAGAAATGGACCACTTAGTTGGAGTCTGGATTACTGGAACTAAGAAAGTTTTATTAAAGAAATAAGTAACACAGTACTCTAAACGTAAGGATATAAATGCAACAGGTTATCAATGATAAAACACACATGTAAACAGAACTAGGGTAATAGGAATCAACCAAGCTCTATCGCAGTCTAGGGGTGAAATGATCAGTCTCAAGTGACGCAGAGTTCAGTTCAGCTTAGTACAGTTCGCAGTAATCGCTGTTGTGCCGTTGGGGAGAGAGAGAGAGGATGATATGCAAATCTGATTCAGACAGACCTTTGTTCTTCGCAGTTGACTTTCGGGCGAACCCTTTTGCTGTCTTCTGTGGTCACCGACTGTGACCCTTCCGTTCCAGATACGACCGCCCTTCCGCGGTGAACCTGGCACCCAGGCAAGGGCGGACACACCCACCAGGTTCCCGCCGATCGTACCCTTTTCACCCTGTGCGTCTATGGTCGGTTCCCGCCACCATACCTCCAATCTCCCACCAACTTGTGGGGGCACACCGCTCTTCCAGGGTCTCGTTATCTGGTGATCTCGTGGTGTCTGTCGTGCCTTAGCAAACCTGTTCCTTTTATCCCCCTGCTGGGGTATCGCCTGTCCATCAAACTTCAAACAGTTCAGGTTCAAAGCAACCGGTCTGTCAATATCTGAAATGTGTTTCTTTCTTGTTAAACTCTCTCTTCTCCCTTATTAGCATTTTGAATGTTTCTCCATTGTCTCACTTATCTCTCTCATCAGCATCAATCTTCTGACAACTTGGTTTGTCGTCACAGTATTTATGGTTTTATTACTATTTAATTAGTTATGGTGTAACTGTAACGAAAACCAATTTCCCCTGGGATCAATAAAGTGTGACTATGACTACGTGAGACGTGCTGACCATAACGGAGACACTTACGCCTGCCTGACGTACTGTAGCAGCGTCACCTACGTTCTCCGATGACGACTGCCCGGCGAGACGGGGTTTCCGACACCGAGGCCCTGTCTCGGGCCGGGATTGCCAGCAGCTTCAGCCTTGGTAATGTCAGCCCCGCTGCGCCGGGCAGGACACGCCGTCGGAATGCCTGACCTATGAGCAAATGCCGAAAGGGTTGGACTTCATTCTTTATTGTCGCCGAACAATTGAAACGAGAGCGTACGATCATCACAGCGATATTTGATTCTGCGTTTCGCGCTCCCCGGAGTACAAATCGATAGTAAATAGATTATGAGGACACTCAGTCCTCTTTTATTGTCATTTAGTAATGCATGCATTAAAAAATGATATAATGTTCCTCCAGAATGATATCACAGAAACACAAGACAGACCAAGACTGAAAAACTGACAAAAACCACATAATTATAACATATAGTTACAACAATGCAAAGCAGTGCCGTAATTTGATGAAGAACAGACCATGGGCACGGTAAAAAAAAGTCTCAAAGTCTCTCGAAAGTCCTATCATCTCACGCAGACGAGAGATGAAGAAAATTCTCCCTGCCATGAGTTTCCAGTGCCGCAAACTTGCCGATGCAGCATCCCGGAAGCACCCGACCAGGGTCCGACTCTTGAGTCCGTCCAAAAGCTTCGAGCTTCCGACACCGAGCACCATCTCTGCCAAGAGCTTCGAACCCGCCCCGGCCTCCAGAGACAGGCAAAGCCGAGGACTTGGGAGTGTGTGATGGGAGGTTGTGAGGGGAGATTCACTCTGTGTCTGACCCTGGGAGTGTGTGATGGGACGGTGTGGGGGGAGATTCACTCTGTGTCTGACCCTGGGAGTGTGTGATGGGACGTTGGGGAGGGAGATTCACTCTGTGTCTGACCCCGGGAGTGTGTGATGGGACGGTGGGGAGTGAGATTCACTCTGTGTCTGACCCCGGGAGTGTGTGATGGGACGGTGCGGAGGGAGATTCACTCTGTGTCTGACCCCGGGAGTGTGTGATGGGACGGTGTGGAGGGAGATTCACTCTGTGTGACCCCGGGAGTGTGTGATGGGACGGTGCGGAGGGAGATTCACTCTGTGTCTGAATTCGGGAGTGTGCGATGGGACGGTGCGGAGGGTGATTCACTCTGTGTCTGACCCCGGGAGTGTGTGATGGGACGGTGTGGAGGGAGATTCACTCTGTGTCTGACCCCGGGAGTGTGTGTTGGGACGGTGCGGAGGGCGATTCACTCTGTGTCTGAATTCGGGAGTGTGCGATGGGACGGTGCGGAGGGAGATTCACTCTGTGTCTGACCCCGGGAGAGTGTGATGGGACGGTGGGGAGGGAGATTCACTCTGTGTCTGACCCCGGGGGTATGTGATGGGACGGTGCGGAGGGAGATTCACTCTGTGTCTGACCCCGGGAGTGTGTGATGGGACGGTGCGGAGGGAGATTCACTCTGTGTCTGAATTCGGGAGTGTGCGATGGGACGGTGCGGAGGGAGATTCACTCTGTGTCTGACCCCGGGAGTGTGTGATGGGACGGTGTGGAGGGAGATTCACTCTGTGTCTGACCCCGGGAGTGTGTGATGGGACGGTGTGGAGGGAGATTCACTCTGTGTCTGACCCCGGGAGTGTGTGATGGGACGGTGTGGAGGGAGATTCACTTTGTGTCTGACCCCGGGAGTGTGTGATGGGACGGTGCGGAGGGAGATTCACTCTGTGTCTGACCCTGGGAGTGTGTGATGGGACGGTGCGGAGGGAGATTCACTCTGTGTCTGACCCCGGGAGTGTGTGATGGGACGGTGTAGAGGGAGATTCACTCTGTGTCTGACCCCGGGAGTGTGTGATGGGACGGTGCGGAGGGAGATTCACTCTGTGTCTGACCCCGGGAGTGTGTGATGGGACGGTGTGGAGGGAGATTCACTCTGTGTCTGACCCCGGGAGTGTGTGATGGGACGGTGTGGAGGGAGATTCACTCTGTGTCTGACCCCGGGAGTGTGTGATGGGACGGTGTGGAGGGAGATTCACTCTGTGTCTGACCCCGGGAGTGTGTGATGGGACGGTGTAGAGGGAGATTCACTCTGTGTCTGACCCCGGGAGTGTGTGATGGGACGGTGTGGAGGGAGATTCACTTTGTGTCTGACCCCGGGAGTGTGTGATGGGACGGTGTGCGGAGGGAGATTCACTCTGTGTCTGACCCTGGGAGTGTGTGATGGGACGGTGCGGAGGGAGATTCACTCTGTGTCTGACCCCGGGAGTGTGTGATGGGACGGTGCGGAGGGAGATTCACTCTGTGTCTGAATTCGGGAGTGTGCGATGGGACGGTGCGGAGGGAGATTCACTCTGTGTCTGACCCCGGGAGTGTGTGATGGGACGGTGTGGAGGGAGATTCACTCTGTGTCTGACCCCGGGAGTGTGTGATGGGACGGTGTGGAGGGAGATTCACTCTGTGTCTGACCCCGGGAGTGTGTGATGGGACGGTGTAGAGGGAGATTCACTCTGTGTCTGACCCCGGGAGTGTGTGATGGGACGGTGTGGAGGGAGATTCACTTTGTGTCTGACCCCGGGAGTGTGTGATGGGACGGTGCGGAGGGAGATTCACTCTGTGTCTGACCCTGGGAGTGTGTGATGGGACGGTGTGGGGGGAGATTCACTCTGTGTCTGACCCTGGGAGTGTGTGATGGGACGTTGCGGAGGGAGATTCACTCTGTGTCTGACCCCGGGAGTGTGTGATGGGACGGTGCGGAGGGAGATTCACTCTGTGTCTGACCCCGGGAGTATGTGATGGGACGGTGTGGAGGGAGATTCACTCTGTGTCTGACCCCGGGAGTGTGTGATGGGACGGTGCGGAGGGAGATTCACTCTGTGTCTGACCCCGTGGGACGGTGTGGAGGGAGATTCACTCTGTGTCTGACCCCGGAGTGTGTGATGGGACGGTGTGGAGGGAGATCCAGTTTGTTTCTGACCCCGGGAGTGTGTGATGGGACGGTGTGGAGGGAGATCCAGTTTGTTTCTGACCC
Source organism: Mobula birostris (assembly GCF_030028105.1). Classification (NCBI taxonomy): domain Eukaryota; kingdom Metazoa; phylum Chordata; class Chondrichthyes; order Myliobatiformes; family Myliobatidae; genus Mobula; species Mobula birostris. The sequence goes on along the minus strand of NW_027276560.1, from coordinate 6,204 downwards.
CCTACTCTGGCACTGGTCTACAATGGTCCCTCGAGTCTCCAGTTATTTTATTTTCAGTTGGGCGAGAAGTTAAAGAAAATCATGAAAGTTTTTGCTGAATTGATCTCTACCCCTCCCTCCCTCTCTCTCTCTCTGTTTCTCACACACACTCTCTCTTCCTCTCTCTCCGTCTCTCTACCTCCTTTCACCGCGGCCCCGACTTACTGTGGAGAACGTATCCAACGGCGGCGACGATGAGGAGGAAGGTGACGAGCAGAGACACTATGTAGGGCCAGCGGACGAGGTGCGCCGGGGTGGGCTCCTTCCCTGCGGACGGAAGTACCAGAACGGGTTAGTCTTCAGGATCGGCGGCAACCAGCGGGAGAGGTGGGGGTGAGGGATGGTGGGGAGGGGGTGTGCGAGGGACGGGGTGGGGGAGAGATGGAAGGAGAGACAGGAGGGGGGTAGAGCGAGGGAGGGGCGCAGCTGAGGTGGGCGAGGGGCGTTCACGGTGGAACGAGGGGCGGGGTGGGTAGTGAGGGGGAGCAGTGAGTGATAGGGAGATAAAAGTGCAGATGGTCTCAGATGAGAGAGGGCAGAGAGAGGGAGAGTGTGGGAAAGGAAGGGGAGGGGTGAAGGTAAGGGAGAGGGTGAGGGGGTGGGTGCGGGTGAGGGAGAGTGTGAAGGAGAGTGTGAGGGTGAGGGTGATGGGGAGGGTGAGGGGGAGGGAAAGGGGTGAGGGTGAGGAAAGGGGGTGAGGGTGAGGGTGAGGAGAAGAGTGACGGAGAGGGAAGGTGGAGGGGGAGGGGAGGGGGAGGGGGGCGAGGGGAGGGGAGGAAGAGGGAGGGAGAGGGGGTGAGGGTGAGAGGGGGAGGGTGAGGGGGAGGGTGAGAGGGGGAAGGGGAGGAAGAGGGTGACGGAGAGGGAAGGTGGAGGGGAGGGGAGGGGGAGGGGGGAGAGGGGGAGGGGAGGAAGAGGGGAGGGAGAGGGGGTGAGGGTGAGAGGGGGAGGGTGAGGGTGAGGGTGAGAGGGGGAAGGGGAGGAGGAGGTGAAGGAGAGGAAGGTGGAAGGGGGAGGGGAGGGGGAGGGGGGAGTGGGAGAGGGGGAGGGGAGGAAGAGGGGAGGGAGAGGGGGAGGGGGAGAGGGGGAGGGTGATGTTGACGGGGAGGGTGAAGTTGACGGGGAGGGTGAGGGGGAGAGGAGTGTGAGAGGAGGGGGAGGAAGAGGGGGAGGGTGACCGAGAGAGAGAGGGGGAGGGAGAGGGGAGGGGGAGAGAGATGGGGAGAGAGAGGGGGGAGATGAGGGGGAGGGGGAGAGGGGAGGGGGAGGGGGAGGGGGAAGGGTGACGTAGAGGGAGAGGGGGAGGGGAGAGGGGGAGGGTGAAGTTGACGGGGAGGGTGAGGGGGAGGAGGAGTGTGAGGGAGGGGGAGGAAGAGGGGAAGGGAGAGGGGGAGGGTGAGGTTGAGGGAGAGGGGAGGGGGAGAGGAGGGGGAGAGAGAGGAGGAGAGAGAGGGGAAAGAGAGGGGGAGAGAGAGGGGGAGGGGGAGGGGTGAGGGTGACGGAGGAGGGAGAGGGAGAGGAGAGGGAGAGGGGGAGGGTGAGGGGGAGCAGGAGTGTGGGGGGAGGCGGAGGAAGAGGGGGAGGGAGAGGGGGAGGGTGACCGAGAGAGAGAGGGGGAGGGAGAGGGGAGGGGGAGAGAGAGGGGGAGAGAGAGGGGGAGGGGAGGGGGAGGGTGAGAGGGGGAGGGTGAAGTTGAGGGGAGGGGGAGGGGGAGGAGGGTGTGAGGGGAAGGGAGAGGGGGAGGGTGAGGAGTGAGAGGGGGAGGGAGAGGGGAGGGGAGAGGGAGGGAGAGAGAGAGGGGGAGAGAGAGGGGGAGGGGGAGGGGGAGAGGGTGAGGGTGACGGAGAAGGAGACGGGGAAGGGAAAGGGGAGGGGGAGAGGGAGGGTGAGAGAGGGGGAGGGGGTGAGGGTGAGGGTGAGGAGGAGGGTGATGGAGAGGGAGAGGGGAGGAGGAGTGTGAGGGAGGGGGAGGAAGAGGGGGAAGGAGAGGGGGTGGGTGACGGAGAGAGAGAGGGGGGCGGGAGAGGGGGAGGGAGAGAGGAGTGGGAGGAGGGGAAAGGAAGAGGGGAGGGGAGGAGGAGAGGAGGGGGAGGGTGAGGGGGAGGGGGAGGGTGACGGAGAGGGAGGTGGGGGAGGGGTAGGGAAGGGGTGAGGGAGGGTGGTGAGAGAGGGGGAGGGGGAGAGGGGGAGGGGGAGGGGGAGGGTGATGGGAGGGAGAGGGTGGAGGGTGAGAGGGGGAGGGTGAGTTGACGGGGAGGGTGAAGTTGATGGGGAGGGTGAGGGGGAGGAGGAGTGTGAGGGGAGGGGGAGGAGAGGGGGAAGGAGAGGGGGGAGGGTGACGGAGAGAGAGGGGGCGGGAGAGGGGGAGGGAGAGGGGAGTGGGAGAGGGGGAGGGTGACGGAGCGGGAGAGGGAGAGGGGAGGGTGAGGGGGGAGGGTGGGAGGGGGAGGGTGAGGGGGGGGTTGGGAGGGGGAGGGTGAGGGATAAAGAGGGCGAGGTGGGCCAGGAGGGAGGAGGGAGAGGCAGGGAGGCGAGAGCGTGAGGGAGAGGGAGGCCGGCGGGAAGAGAGCGCGGGGAGGTGAAGCGAGAGGCGAGGGAGGAAGGGGAGGAGGAGGAGGAGGGGGATTGTGAATGGGAGAGGGAGCCGGGGAGGGTTCCCATGCTGGCCCTCACCTGGCTGGATGCCGTCCTCGTCCGCCGTTTCCCAGCTTTAGCAGAGAGGGCACAGGAGACCCACAGTCAGAGACGGGGCAGGAGGGGAGGGAGCCACCCCTGCGTCCCCCACCCTCACCAGCCGACCCCTTTCCATCCCTCTGTTTCAGAACCTACCCCTCCTCCTCCTCCTCAGGGAGGGAGCCCGAGAGTGGGAGAGAGTGAGAGAAGATTTCCTAGGCTGTGTTGTCCACCCCCACCCCTTATCATGATCGGTTCCATCCCCCTCTCCCCAGAATAACTCCATAACCACCCCACTCCCCTCCCGCCGGGATCCGACCTCCTTCGTCGTCCCTCTGAACCACATCCTCCCTTCCTCAATCCGCTACCCTCTGTCAACCTCCCACTCCATCCAAATTCCTCCCACCCTGCCCTCCTCTGATCCCTACCCCTCCACCCCACCATCTGCAGCCCTCGAAGGAATCGAGGCGCCCTCCCATCCCTACTTCCAACTCCCTACCCTCCATATCCCTCCCTCCCCCGCCCCATCCTCATTCCTCCCTCACATGAAAAAAACCCTCCTCACCCTCACCCCTTGCCCTGATCTCCTCAGGAACTCCTGGAAAAGATTATCACAGACACAGTCTTCCGCTGAATTAAAAAGGGAGGGGTCACAGCGACGTCTGTAGAGGAGGGAGGGAGGGAGGGTGGAGGGTCACAGGGATGTCTGTAGGGGAGGGAGGGGGAGGGTCACCGGGATGTCTGTACGGGAGGAGGATCACAGGGATGTCTGTAGGGGAGGGAGGAGGGTGGAGGATCACAGGGATGTCTGTAGGGGAGGGAGGGAGGGTGGAGGGTCACAGGGATGTTTGTAGGGGAGGGAGGGTGGAGGGTCACAGGGATGTCTGTAGGGGAGGGAGGGAGGGAGGGTGGAGGGTCACAGGGATGTCTGTAAGGGAGGGAGGGAGGGAGGGTGGAGGGTCACAGGAATGTCTGTAGGGGAGCGAGGGAGGGAGGGTGGAGGGTCACAGGAATGTCTGTAGGGGAGCGAGGGAGGGAGGTGGAGGGTCACAGGGATGTCTGTAGGGGAGGAGGATCACAGGGATGTTTGTAGGGGAGGGAGGGTGGAGGGTCACAGGGATGTCTGTAGGGGAGGGAGGGAGGGTGGAGGGTCACAGGGATGTTTGTAGGGGAGGGAGGGTGGAGGGTCACAGGGATGACTGTAAGGGAGGTGAGGAGGGAGGGAGGGTGGAGGGTGACAGAGATGTCTGTGGGGGAAGGAGGAAGGGAGGAAGGGTGGAGGGTCACAGGGATGTCTGTAGGGGAGGGAGGAAGGGAGGGAGGGAGGGAGGGTGGAGGGTCACAGGGATGTCTGTAGGGGAATGGAGGGTGGAGGGTCACAGGGATGTCTGTATGGGAGGGAGGGTGGAGGGTCACAGGGATGTTTGTAGGGGAGGGAGGGTGGAGGGTCACAGGGATGACTGTAAGGGAGGGAGGGTGGAGGGTCACAGGGATGTTTGTAGGGGAGGGAGGGTGGAGGGTCACAGGGATGACTGTAAGGGAGGTGAGGAGGGGAGGGAGGGTGGAGGGTGACAGAGATGTCTGTCGGGGAAGGAGGAAGGGAGGAAGGGTGGAGGGTCACAGGGATGTCTGTAGGGGAGGGAGGAAGGGAGGGAGGGAGGAGGGTGGAGGGTCACAGGGATGTCTGTAGGGGAATGGAGGGTGGAGGGTCACAGGGATGTCTGTAGGGGAGAGAGGGAGGGAGGGAAGGGGAGGGTCACAGGAATGTCTGTAGGGGAGGAGGGAGGGTGGAGGGTCACAGGAATGTCTGTAGGGGAGGGAGGAGGGTGGATGGTCACAGGAATGTCTATAGGGGAGGGAGGGAAGGAGGTTGGAGGGTCACAGGGATGTCTCTAGGGGAGGTAATGAGGGAGGAGGGTCATCGGGATGTCTGTAGGGGAGGGGAGGGAGGGTGGAGGGTCACAGGGATGTCCTATAGGGGAGGAGGGGAAGAGGGGAGGGAGGGTCACAGGGATGTCTCTAGGGGAGGTAATGAGGGAGGAGGGTCATCGGGATGTCTGTAGGGGAGGGAGGGAGGGTGGAGGGTCACAGGGATGTCTCTAGGGGAGGAGGGGAAGAGGGGAGGGAGGGTCACAGGGATGTCTGTAGGGGAGGGAGGGAGGGAGGGAGTGTGGAGGGTCACAGGGATGTCTCTAGGGAGGAGGGGAGGAGGGGAGGAGGGGAGGGAGGGTCACAGGGATGTCTGTAGGGGAGGGAGGGAGGGAGGGAGTGTGGAGGGTCACAGGGATGTCTGTAGGGGAGGGAGGGAGGGAGGGAGTGTGGAGGGTCACAGGGATGTCTCTAGGGGAGGAGGGGAGGAGGGGAGGAGGGGAGGGAGGGTCACAGGGATGTCTGTAGGGGAGGGAGGGAGGGGAGGGAGTGTGGAGGGTCACAGGGATGTCTGTAGGGGAGGGAGGGAGGGAGGGAGGGTGGAGGATCACAAGGATGTCTCTAGGGGAGGGAATGAGGGAGGAGGGTCACAGGGATGTCTGTCGGGGAGGGAATGAGGGAGGAGGGTCATCGGGATGTCTGTAGGGGAGGGAGGCTCACGGGGATGTCTCTAGGGGAGGGAGGGTCACGGGGATGTCTGTAGGGGAGGGAATGAGGGAGGAGGGTCACGGGGGATGTCTCTAGGGGAGGGAATGAGGGAGGAGGGTCACAGGGATGTCCGTAGGGGAGGGAGGGAGGGTGGAGGGTCACAGGGATGTCTGTAGGGGAGGGAGGGAGGGTGGAGGGTCACAGGGATGTCTGTAGGGGAGGGAATGAGGGAGGAGGGTCATCGGGATGTCTGTAGGGGAGGGAATGAGGGAGGAGGGTCATCGGGATGTCTGTAGGGGAGGGAATGAGGGAGGAGGGTCATCGGGATGTCTGTAGGGGAGGAAATGAGGGAGGAGGGTCATCGGGATGTCTGTAGGGGAGGGAGGCTCACGGGGATGTCTGTAGGGGAGGGAGGGTCACGGGGATGTCTGTAGGGGAGGTGGGGTATGGTACTGGGGAGGTGGGAACAAGTGAAGGTGAGTGAGAGGTACGGAGGGAGGGTTACTCACCTTCCGCAGACCCGGTGAACCTCTCCCTCATCTCCCGGATCAGCAGACGCCGAACGCTTACTCTCACGTCCCCGAGGGGCGCCGGGGGCCTGGGGACCTCTGTCCCCTTTTCCTCCTCCTCCTGCAGCCCCCTCCGGGCCCCTCCTCCTCCTCCCCCGCCTCAGCTTCGCCGCTCTGCCGGAGGGGCGACGGGCCCGGCGGGGGGATGCCGGGGGGCGGCGGCGGCGGGCAGTGGGGTGCGTGGAAGGGAGGCGGGAGCGGGAGCTCCTCCTCGGTCCTCCATCCCCCGGGAGGGTCCGGGAGATCTGGCGGGTCCGGCGTCTCCGCCTGGGACCGGACCCTTTCCTTGGCGGGCTGGCGGGGTAGGGCGGTGGGTCTCCGAAGTCGAGCTCTTCGTAGCCGGCAT